>NW_020272187.1:135959-195708 GCF_003268045.1 Sipha flava
TTTTCCCCCCCCCCCCCCCCCCCCCGCTTGCACTAAATGATTCGATATTCCATTCTGAAGCGCAACGACGGTAATAAGAATGTGCTCGCGCGGAAGACACGTTAAATGTAACACGTGCGCGAAGGAACACCCGCTGGTCGCAGAGCAGTTTCGATACGTAAAACGCGTCCGACTGATCGTTTTCGATACGTTGTCGTATCACGGGCCCCGACGTAAGTTGAACGTATTATCGTACGATTTCGACTATCGGTCTACAGACATCCGTTCGAATCGTTCGAGCAGCGGTCGTCAGAATTGTATCGACGCGTGTTCCGTATGCGCGGTAACATTCAGTTTGACGCGCCAAAGGGTAACGCGGTTGCGTCGATCTTTCGACGGATGTTACTGCAGCAGTAGAACCCGCGTTTGGATCTGAGTATAGCGACGACTAATATTTAAACATTTTTTCGGCCTCGCTCGCATTGCATCACGCGGACGCTTCGGTTCGCGTCTTGAAAACACATATGGGCGAACGGTGATGGGCCTTTTGAGGTGTTTTTTTGAATGCTTCTGAGCGCCACCGGAGTAGCGAGGTGTAATTTTCAATCGTACACGATTTGACCGACAGCAACACGTGCTCCTGTGATCTCCCGTTACCACGCATGCACTCCGTACGGCATTCCACGAATTCCGGGGATCGAAATCTGCCGGCATTATTTTGGCGTTTTTTTTTCCCCGGTGAACTTTACTTTGCGTCCCGTCAGCGTAAAACGTGTACATCGTGAATGGCGAACACATGATTTTCGAAACGTTTACCGCAGGATGCCCGTGTGCCGTCGACCGAACAGAAACCGTTGAAAATCATCCGACGTGTTGTTGGCAGGTCGGTCGTTTCGATTATTATATACCATTACCGCAATGACGTACAACACGGCTACAGCCGCTAGTCCGGTGGTCCTAACCGTTCGACGTTTTGTTCCGGTCCGACGTTCGCGAAACCGACCCGGGACGCACGCCAAGTACGAATGATGCGCTTACGACCATGGTCCCCGAGGTAAACGCATAAATTACAATTATCCCGTTCGCGTGTGCAACGGACGGACGCTCGCGGTAAATAATAATGACGTACGTCTAGGCGTTGAACAGCGCGTTTTCGTAATGGTTTTCTCTACGACCGCGAAAGACAACTGCGACGTCGCTCCGGACGTCGGATCATGCGCGCATGAACGGTACAACGCGATCGCATCGCGTTCGTTATGCAAAACGGTGTACGATTCGGACAACCTAACCGAGATTTATGCAACGATAATTCGATAACGTTAAACGGCCGCTGGACGGTATCGCCCGGCGAATCGTACCGACCATCGTGTACGCCAGGGACGGGCGACTCAAAGTTACTAGAGGGCCGATTTTTAGAAAATTAAAATCTACCGGGTCAGAGCGCCGAAAGCAAAAAAAAAAACGTACTTTCGTAAAGCTTGTATTGAAAAGTTACAGAAATTAATTACTAAAGTCTAATTAACATATCGTTTTGTTGATCTGAGCGTAAGTGTGACATTGAATTTGGTTGACCAATCGATCGTGATCCGGCGAACAGTTGCTGACTGCCGATCGAAGGCTCGGTTCCAAATCGCCTTGCTTCGTGAGAATGTAACTCGGTATTCAGTTTTTATCGTTTCCATGCGAGAAAATGCTGTTTCGTACAAACACGTAGATCCAAAATAAGTATGCAACTGCAATGTTACATTTCTCCAGCACGGATGTATTTGATTAATTTTCGTGTGCGAAGCGTAAAAATTTATTTTAACACGGTTGACTTCGAAATCGTTTGCGATCGACCGTTTAGCCCCGTTATATACCGTCGAACATTTTGTTAGCGAGACGTTTCAAGAATAACATTTCAAGTTCAAAAGATAATACCGCACTTATTACTAATGATCGTATTCAATTCTTAGGATGAGTTTAGCGTGTGTTTTTAAATTATTCGAATGTTTCTAAATATTTTTCAGAAATTTTATTTCGATTTTGAAACTTATCAACACTAGTGACATCAAAAGTTGGTACACATAATTTCCTATAACACTTGGGTATTCTTCTTTATTCCGCAAGCAGTTGTTGACTGATTTGAAACATAAATATAGTTAAAATCATATAAAATCAAATTAAACCATTCTTTCGTATTACATAAAATACGTTTCTTAATATATATTTCATATATATAAAAAAAAAAGGGGAAAACATTGGAAATAGTATACAAAATTTATTTAGGAAATGCATAAGGGTAGTTTTGAATTCAAACATAACATTTTTTTTAATTTTAATGTGTCATTTTATTGTTATTTGTATTTTCTTTGCCAAATTATTATAATTTCGCGTCGGGATTATACCATAAGTATTACGGATTGTTGAAAGTCTATTAAATTGTAAGTACGTTCATCAATTTAAAATGTTACGGCTACTATTTTAAAGGGTTCGGTGTACGCAAATCCAATGTTGTATAACGACAAATAACCTTTGAATATTATCCAATGAGCATTTCATAACTGGACGAAAGCGAACTAGTTCCGCTGCGAAAATATCGAAATCATTACCATTCAAAAATCTAAACCCAAGGCGGTTAACTATGCGGTCGTCAGCGTAAATATTTTCATATCCAACAGTAGGTATATACGACGGCATGCGTGTGTTTAAGCGCACCGGCAAAACGAGTTAAAATTCTATTTCAATTTATCATAACCGTCGAAGTGTTAAACGACGATTTTATTAGACAAACGTTTATTATCGCGTTCACACGATGTAATATAATATTGTATGCATATATTTAAATAAACGTGTGTTTATGTGTGTGTGTATGTGTGTGCGTATTAAATTTGTAGAGTGTTAATCGTTGGTGCGTTCGGTTTGCGAACAAAAATTTAAATTAATTGGTTGCACTTGTTTTACATTGACGTGGTAGTTTTGCTCGCCGATGTATGATTTATCGACGGAGTGTTTAAACTCTAATGACACCTGTTTCGGTGGCGGCACGTGATTATCGAATTTCGATTTTTGTTATTGGCCACGTTTTACGGAGAGCAACTCCACCGATAAATCATGATAAAATGTCATCGAATGTTTGTCGAACAAAATATCATCTTCCGCGGGAAACTCTTCGATTCTTCGACGTTTCACGAACGAGTGTAGTCGTACATAATCAAACACGATCATAATAAATCAGCTGACACGAAATTGACATCTTCAGTGTTAGGATTTGGGGATTCATGTTGAAAATGCATACACCGGAAATATCCAGCCAATTTAATGATTTATGCGCTTCGTATAAACATAATTGATTTGTTTGTTTGAATTGTGGTGCATAATATCTCATGGACATGTGATATTGACCGTTTAAACTTTTAGATGATAATTATTTGTAGTTTTATATTCCTCGTAGGCAAAATATTTATCGTAACATCTAATCATTGTATGCGCCTCAGTTAGCTACATTAAAATCAAATGCATCTTCTTTCAGCTGATTCGATACTTTACGCTCATCGATGTTTCAATTAACGTTTCGATATTGGCATAGGCGTGTCTACGGGGGAAGCAGGGTGGGCACCGGCCTCCCCAGCGACGTTCTTGGCCTCTTGGCTTATAATGGTGAAACCACGAATATATAGTAACTATATCCGTGGCTGAAACAGTAACAGTAGGTAATTTTAGGTAGAAAGGTGAATTTAAATTTTAAATTTATTGAATTTTATTATTTGTAATATTTTAATAAATTACTTGTTTAACCAAACTGATAAATAACTGTAATAAGATGTGTATAGATGGTTGATGTATAGTTGATAAAATATTTATAAAAAATAAATGTGTAGCACATTAGTTAATAGGCCTTATTTATTAGTTCATAGTTGTAATAGCATAGGAAACCAATTTTAAGATTTTAAGATTAAAAAGAAAATTTTTAATTTGACGGGATGAAAAAATTCCAGGTGCTATGTAATTTCCGTACAACAAAAATAAGTCGCAAATATAGATACAGATTATAGATCGCTGCAGTAGTAAAACATTTAAATTTTATTACTGGCCTCCCCAGACATGGAGATCTGGACACGCCTATGGATATTGGCTTGGTTCATGACAGCATCGATAAATATAGGTCATCTAACATATTGGAGATGATTGTCTCGTTTTATTAATTTTTTTTTTTTATTGCATTTTCTGACCTTTCTAATAACTTTCTTTATTTCTGCAGCCATGTCCATCGCTATATCACGCACATACACACATATACAGTTCGACGGTTGAACAAGCCTCAGAAGTGGTATAAACGGACGACCTTAACGGTAGCGTACGTTTTCCCGGGCGCCTAGGCGGTGACGTTTCGACGCGATAATACCGTATAGCCACCGTAGTCCATTATAAAAATATAAATACGGCAATGCGAGTGTCATACGATCGCGGTCGACGGACGAATTAACTATAATCAAGATTGTCTCCTGTTCGTATTTGACGGACGGAGTACAGCGGGGACTGTATAATTCTGTTATACACGTGTGCAATTAAACCGCAACACGTACGCACACACACACACACACACACATACAAAAGTATTAAAAACGATTTCGGAAAATGCAGTTTTACGCGGTGTAACGTTATACCCGGTCGCGGTATACGAACGCGGTTGCTCGCAGATAATAACACGACCAGAGACGGCGTCGTTCGGGTTCGGACTCGTACACATAACGTACCCAACGCAACGGCTCCTATTCGTTTCACGGTGTTTTTCACAAGGACAATGCGACGCGTCGACCTCGAGATGGAATTTTTTTCCCTTCCCGACTGACATTCAATCCCCGGTCTCGCAAGATCGCTGCGTAAATCAAAATTTACTGTACAATATAATATACATACATATGAGCGAGACGTTCCTCAACACACGTCCTACGTACGTAATTTCTATTATTTTTTTTTTTCCTCCGTTACCGAAGTTACACGTGTTTTCGTAACGATCCTGTTAAGACGTCCGCGGTGCACCTACCTGCACGGGCCCGCGGTTCAGGTACGCGTCGCATCAAAACGTCCGAAACGCAGACAGACCGAACACGATACGTCTGGAACGGAGCGCTGCGCGCGAAGGTACGTCTGGAAAGTTTGGACACCCTTAATCGTCCCGCGTGCGCGTTCGCAAGGGATCGCGTCACGACGACCGGCACCGCCGTGACACGTTAACAACGACCGAACGCACTCGACGGGACACGCACCAGCGGGTCTCGGCCGATCGTTCAACCGAACGGTTAGCCCTTCGATACACGGACGCGCCGCATCGCTCGTGCGCCCGAGTAATCGGCGCGGTGTTTGGTCTGAAAAAAACGGCGCGTTTTATTTTCCTGTTTTTCTCGCGTGGCGCTCGAAAGCCTTTGGAACACCTCTCGGGCGAGTGCGTCCGAGCGTTGTTCAAACGGATCGCCAAGACGAATGCGTCACGAGCGCACGTAGGTAATCCATTACCGCCGAAAAGCGTTTCCACCGCGAATCCGAACGTGGCGCTGGCAAATCGTCGCGAGTCGACCGCCGAGATCCCCGGATTACGGATCATCCCTCGTGCGCGCCCCGCACGGAAAATAACGAAACGTTTTCACTCGTACGGCTCGGCACTGTATTTACGATTGTTCGACGGACGCGCATCTCGCGGGTTGATTACGACGGTAATCGCGAGCGAACATAACAGTACAACGCACCGATAGCTTCGGGTGAGCTTCGCGCGGTGCGGGTGCGTTTAGTCGGAGATCGGCTGATGAATTTCGTTCACGCACGCACGCGCTCACACACGTACACACGCACACACACGCACACACACGTACACACGCACACGCGCATACACACGCACACGAAAAGTACACGCCCGTCCGAAATGAAGTCGTTATCCGCCGTCGTCGTCCAGTCTCCGTCATCGACGCGCTCGACCCACCCACGTGATAATGACGCATGTTACACGGTCCGTCGTGAAACGCATCACAGCGGGTTCGGACCGAGTCCGACCGTACACGTTACCGTACACGAACAACAACGAAGGGGCGACGCGACGATCGGATTGTTACGGGGTTTTTTTTTTCCCGTTCTCGTTTTTTACCGATCGCTAGACCGCCGCCGCGGTGTTATAATATCACTCGGACCTTGTGAACATTTTACCCGTTTCGAAACTAGAGCGGTTGCCTGTTCGACACGGAAACATAAGTATTATGCGTTTGTACGATACGGTTTTACGGGCTACATCGGGATCATGGAAACCGATCGTCGCGAGTGTTAGCCGCGGGGGACACGAGAAAAATAAAAAATCCCGTCGGCGCTTACGACGATCGATCTCCGTGCACAGGCGAAACTTGACGTTTTACCGTGCACGATTCGCATCGTACTCGCTCCCGAAGGTTTCGTAGCATCGTGTACACGCAGGAGTCGTCTGTAAACCTATGTGCGTTAGGCTTCTCGCAGTCACGTTAATACGTACACAAGGATCAGTGACGTGCGAGTGGTTTTCGAATAGGAGACGGGCGATGGAAAACTATACGACGTGCCATGTGACCAACATAGACAAGTACCGACGTAATATACAAATAAAAATATTAATTCAAAAAATTAATACAAACAAAATAAATTAAATAGATAAATACAAATATAAACGTGTGGTATTGTCTTACGCGAGTACGATAAATTTCGCGTAGTTTTATTTTTTCCAATAAAATAATATTTCAGTCATCGCGTAGTTACCCGTTGTTTATCGTTGTTGATCTAACCATATAACCTTTCAGTATTGCACTGCGCATAAGCTTCTATCCAGGGGCGGATCTAGGGGGTAGTTCATGAGGTCAGCTGACCCACAGTTAATAGTTGTCGACAAAATTGGCCTCTTGAAGACTTCTCATATTTTTTAAGTGAATTGGCTGAAGTTAATACCATACTGGGCCGAATGTCTCAGTTTCCACCTCTTCCCCTAAATAACGTCACTTGTTTAATTGTGTAATACAGTGAATCACTTTTATGCCGCACCTCATGTGCGACTCCACAAAATATAATACGAGTAAATGTTAATTTTTTCAACGATAACTATATATAAAATTGTAAACACATATTATGTTGCCATAGTGTGTTTTTTTTATAACAAGTTATATACCTAATAAGTGGTCTGAAATAGCCTGACCCACAGTTCTCCAACTGTGGATCCGCTCCTGCTTCTATCATTGTGTATTCGCGCGATTATTACAGTGTTAGGTACTAACAGTTTCGGACAAAATAAAAATTGACATTCGATTTAACACGTAGATATAAGCCTTCCGGTGGGAATAAATCGTATCCACGCCACCGGGTTCGCGTGCCGATGTCACGGTGGACAGAAACGAACGACGCGCGTTCGATCGCCAACCCTCGTGCCCTTGAACCATCCGACGAAATACGATTATGTAATAAACGATTTTCGATTTTTTTTTTTTTTTTTCGTGTGACGGTACGAAACGTGTAGAAAAACATGGGCCGGACGGGACGCGTTTTCCGGAGGAAACGCTGTTCGCGCAACTGCGTACGTACTAAACTACCGTCACCGCACCGCCGTGTATTTGTACGTGCGCGTACGCGACTTTGTGCGTCGATTTTTTTTTTTTTTCATTTCACTCCTGCCGACACGTAGGTACACCTGTACGCGTGTTATGCCCAGACGCGCGTTCACGTGTACACGAACACGGTACGAGGATCCATCGTAAAATCCTGCTGCCGCCGCCGCCGCAGTCTTTACGACGATTGTTGTACGCACCGCGGCCGCGTTACGGTAATAAAACGTGCGTAAAAGGCTGTAAATTAGAACCCCGCATTGATTACACCTGCACGGGATAATAACAATAATCGTAATAATAATAAGCTTTCTCTTCGGACGAGTCGAAACCTATTGTCGTTACCCGCGGCGGCGGCGTAGACCTATTTTTACAAGCTCATGCCGCCGCCCGCCGGTACCGTTTCTACCTCCGTGCGCGGCTTCTGCCTTCGGGTACGCGGTGTTTTCACACACGTTAGGTTGTTCGTAAGTCTTTACGCGCACGATTTCACGTAAACCAAACGTGGAAAACCGTTCGGTTCGACCGAATAATAAGGTGTGTGCTTCCGTCGGTTCTCAGTGACCGACACTTGAACCGCCGCGGAAAACGTTCCGCCGAATCGAAAACGAATAAAGAAAACATATGAAATGAAAAATGACTTTTCATCCGCTATCGTATACTTATAACCCACCGATGGGATTAGGTAAAAATAAAAAAAATACGCATTCGCACAACTTCAGAACCTCTGTTTTTCCAAACAATAATTCGACATACGAGTACACACACGTTCACGGCCTTGGTTTAAATGCGTACTAACAAACGCGAATTTACTTTACGGTCGAATGCAAAAGTATCAAATACACGTTTTTAATTACGACTAGACAGATTATTTTCAAAATCCAAGTAATTGCCCAATAAATTATTAAAGTTAGTCAAGTTGAACATTTTACGTTGTTACGCTTAGTCCTAACTTTCTGACTGAAGTCTACGCTCGTGTTTCATAAAGATGGCCACACAATACGGTTTTATCTGTCAATAGTTTGAACACTTTTTGTTCGTACGATGATGGACGATACACACGGTACATTTCGTATCAACACCGACCGTTTTATTCGAACGCCGAAATTTATTTTCCTTCAGTTTCCCCATGGACGCTCTATTTTCTGCAGTTCCACATATTATGGCTCCTCTATCGTGCACCGTAAATTCTACTTTTGCGGCTACTGCCATATGGCATTGGTCCTCACATCCAAAGGTAAATAACAAAATGGACTTAATATTGGCTACTGAAATGACCTGCAAACTGTATGGTTTTAGTTTGAATACCAAACATGGTCACACACTTTGGAGTTCATATCGAACACCGAAAACGGACAAAAAAATCAAACTCCACGGTTTTTATTACGTTTCCGTGTACGGTGTTTTGCATCCGTACACGGGCAAATAAAACCATAGTGCGTGGCCACCTTAATATCTATGCAATTATCGTCCACGTGACTATCATAAAAATCGTTATTTGTTGTATCGTTATTTTGTGAATTTTATACCGTTTTCTATATTATTAAGGAAAACGTATTACGAACGTATATTGTTTCAAACGAAACACTGCGGTTGTATCGAATCAAATCATACGCGGTGTTGTCCCTCTAATTTCTGCTGTGTACCTAATTCAGTTTTGCAGCATTCTCGATTTCAACACCACGGTTCACCTATCGTCCGTTTTCGTGTTGTTTTCGCATATAATGCGCAATTCGTGTGAATCCGCTAGACGACATAATAATACAGTAGATTCTCGTTATACGTGAAACCTCGAGGGGAACAGCGGACGAAGGTCCGAGAAATCGAAATATTCAAGTTATCTATTTAAGATTCAGCGAACACTAGCTTTGAGTGCGTATATATATATAATATAATAATACGACTTGCGCATCTTGTACTCTTAGAATACATGTTGATCATCGATTTATGTACGGTTTTACTACATCAAAAAGGTAATGTTTGAAATTACGTCATCGTGCACCTGTTATGATTTATCACGAATAAAAAAAGAGCTTGGTTGACACATTTATTCGGATTTCGCATTGTGCGAATAATCGCAGCAGTAGGGCCACACACAGATTTGAAATTGTACGTTGAAAATATAAAAACGTAATAATAATGCTACGGTGACTACTGAGTTAAACGGTGGACGAGCTAGATGACCAAAAACGGTGTCCATAATTTTGATACATACGATATATCACCTGCTATGCGCGAACTCCATATTTTATAGGTACGTGCAATAAAAGACGGCGAGGAAATCGGACGGGAACTTCACCGCGTCGTTTGAGTGACGTATTTGATCCGAGATCGGACCTTTTGACTGCACACGCACAAACGGACAAATGCGTGATGAAGTGCGCCGCGGGGCGATGGTGCGCTTGCGATTTTCGCATTCCGCGTCACTTGTAAACAAACAAAAGGCACGGAAAGTGAGGGAAAATAAAAATAAAAACCTTTTCGAATTTAATAGGATCAGGTGCTTAAGTAGTCCGGTGCTGATGTTCCGTAGGGGTGTCTGCGGGTGGTCGTGGTGCAGCGGCGCGCTGACACACAATGGGCCGCGAGAATTCCGTAGGAAAACACTCGAGCAACACTCCACGCACAGGCCCGCAACACGCGACGCGCACTCGGTTCGACTCCACACGGATTCTCCGCGCGCACAGGTACGTGTTATGCGTAATATTATCATCAGATTATGCACACGAACGAATAACAATATTTTTGTTGGAAAAAAAAAAAAATACACCCACCGCAAGATAATGGTTTTCAAACAAATCGCGAGCGACGTATATTGAAATAATAATAATACTAACAATCCACAATAATAATAATAATAATAATAATAATAATAATATTATAATAACAACAAAAACAACGTGAACAACAAACACGAACGTTCTCGTGACCAGACGTGGCGGCGGCGGCGGCGGCGGCGTCGGTGGTGATGATGATGATGATGATGATGATGAAGACTTCAATCAACGACAAAGTGTTTTCCTTTCTCTCTCTCTCTCTCTCTCTCTTTATTGCTTTTAATCACGAGCATTATTATTATTATTATTTAATTCGGAAACAATTGCGGACACCGCGTGTACACACGCGCACGCACTGTGAAAGTATAAATCATCCGGTCAAGTGGCTGTTTTGACAGATGCACGAGCATGTGTCAAAAACACACGAATTTGTTTTTGAATTATTGTAGGCAATCAGGACGAACCCGTTACCACCTGTATAAAATACGGTCTTCGAGCGCCGTCACCGCGCGACCCGGCTCCTCTCGCTCGTCACCGTCCATGTGCACACGATATTAGAACATCTAAACCGTACGTACGCGCACACCGGAACGCGTACAACAGGCGTAAAAAGCTTACGGGAACTCGATTTTGTTAAGTTTTTTTCTTTTTCTTTTTTTTTTTTTCCACCTATTATGTAACCCATAAATATACAGCGCCGATCACAAAGGAACCAACGTGTAATACCCGTGTCGGTACATGTTTATGTAGTTCAGATATTCGTTGCACGATATTGCGCGTACACTATACTTTACGGTGAGTGTACTTTGGAGAGAAAAAAAAAAACAGTTAGCATACAATACGGTATTTCGGCGTAAAACGTCACGTCGATCTTATTGATGACTTAATGAATCGGACATTAATCGCGGAACAATATTCTGCGGATTTCATATACCCCGAAGAATAAACTTTGTGAAACGTATTTTCCGTGTTGTAATTAGAGCTCTTAAAACACGTGTCACGGAATTCACGTGTACACGTGAAATACATGTTTATCCAAAATATATATCTATTTTTACAATGGTAAAATCAGTAATTTTATGTTATACACTTGAAGTTTTAATAAAATATTAATAGTACAGTATTAAGTTAAGGATATACGTTTTTATTTTGGATTTTACACGTGACACGTGATACGTGAATTCCGTGAATTCACGTGTATTAAGAGCTCTAGTCGTAATCCATCGTATGGTTCCAGATTCGGGCGAAAACAACAAATCAAACTTACGGGTAAGAAAATAAAATAGCGGATTTTTTTGCAAGTTAAAAATAATAATTTTGTTTTTAGAAGTCTTAGTGTAAAATTTAGTGTAAAACAATATAGTATTTATAACAATGCGGGTTATTACTTACAATAATAATAATATAAATAAGAATAAAAGTTGTTACAACAGTAATTATAATAATATATAACATATAATGGAAATAATATATTATTTTTTATTTTTAGTTATTATATTATAATAAAAGTTCAACGGAAATAGAAAAAATATTTGTTAATACAATTATTATTTATTCGTTTATTTTTCATCATAATTTGAATTTTTACGAGTATTTGTTATTCATTTTTCTATATATATTTATTCATTATTTATTATTTCGCAATTTCACAATTATAACGAGTTCCAAAAACTTGAACGTTAATTAGATCTACGAAGACTCATTAGAATGAAAAACCAATAGTCCAGTATATCGTTGTTTTACGGGTGCTGATCTAACATCATTCTATTGTTAACATATTAAATAATATATTATCTTAAAAGTTTCATTTGGATATGACTAAGATAAATCGATAAATCGATAAATATATAAATAGAATAATTGTTATGGTTTAAAGTAATAATGTAAAACGTTTACTTAAAACATTTTTAATTTTTTTTAATATGTAATTTAAACTGTTAGAACTAATGGTATTATATGGTTAAATTATTTGAAGTATTTGGTGCAAAAATATCATTTTTTAAAAAATCGAGCAATAGTCATGATACTCACGAAAGCGATAGTAGTTCAAGAGTTTTCGAAGAGAAAAACAAAAAAACCAATTAAGAGACAAAGCAATAAATTATTCTTTTTAGTCATTTTCAGTGTTGTAGTACCGGTGATACAATGGAAACAAATATCAATCATCAAAATCATCACTATGTTTCTGTGAAATGCACTTTCGAATCATGCAAAACGGCAGATAATAGAACGCGGTAGGTCCGATGATAATCAGAAAAAATATCATTAATGTCGTCGAAGTTACATAAAAAAAGCGAACGATATTTCAAACGAAAAATGTATAACCAAACGAAACGTCTCGGATATCGCACCTTTTGACTTGAAATGTAATATAATTTTATTTTTCGTAGTTATCTATGTGTTTGAAAATATTTTTCATATTTTTTTAATTTTTTTCTCGAAACCGTACCGGTTTCTTTATGCACTGATAAATAATGTACTATTTTCTTATAAAAGATCTCGGAACAGCTCAAAACCATGTTGTTTCCATTAAAACGTTGGTCGGCCGTTCCCGTTACAGCTGAAACGCTAAGCTGAACTACGGTACGCTGTGACCGTACACCGTTGTCGTGCAACGTCGATGAAAGTCCATCGTTATAACTAGGGCCAACACTTGTATGCATTTGCATATTTTTATTGGTTGGTCAAAAAAATAGCTAGTTTATACCAAAATGTGTTTTATAACCTAACGATGCTGTATATGAAATTTTATTTCGCATATTTTTGCATATTATGGTATTTTTGCATTCTTAGGGCATATTTTAGCATTTAGTATATTTTTGGAGCATATTTAATATCTTAAAAAATCGGGAATTACAAAATATTAATTTGTTTCACTCATATACCTTATTATTGGTATTTCAGCTCATTTATGAAAAGAGGTAATCTAATCTTAATCGCTAAATAATAGGGTCAACAATTATATGTCCGTAGATCGGTGACAGTATCGCATAGAGATAAATATAATATTATATTTTATCGCACCTATTACAGTCGTCAGTCGCTCTTTATACTCGTGCAGTACGTTATTAAATCGACCGTTTTAAAATGCCGAAAGTGAGAACTTCCAACACTAATCATATCAATAGTTACATCTCTGAATTTGGAGAAAATATATTTTCTTCGGATGGGAATATATTGTTTTGTAAAATATGTGAGGCAAAGGTTACATGTGAAAAACGATTTACAGAATAAAAAGATTTATCTTAAAACGTCCAAGCACTCACGTGGTATTCAACGACTCGGCGACAAACAACAAAAGACTCAACAACTTTTACCTACTTCATCAAAAATTAATTCTTTCAATAAAGATTTGTGCAAAACGTTGTTAGCAGCCAATATACAATTAAATAAATTACAAAATACCTATTTTCGTTCGTTTCTGGAAAAGTATACGCATAAAGATATTCCATCAGTATCTATATTAAGAAGTACCTATGTCAATGAGTGCTATGATGAGACAATAGACGCCATAAGAAAAGAAGTGCTTGATAAGAAAATCTGGATTTCGATCGACGAAACTACTGACGTACAATCTCGATATATTGCAAACGTAATTATTGGTATTTTAAACGTCGATGAACCAGGTAAAATATTTTTAATTTTTTCCGGTATTCTCGAAAAAACCAACCACTCTACAATATGTCAAATTTTTGATAAAGCTCTTTTTACATTATGGCCTTATGGAATCCGACATCCTGATGTACTTTTGTTTTTGAGCGATGCCGCTCCTTATATGGTCAAGGCAGCTAATTGTTTACAAGCTTTTTATCCAAAAATGGTCCACGTCACTTGTGTGGCCCATGGCCTACACCGGGTGGCAGAAAAAATTCGTGGTCAATTTCCAAAAATTGACGAACTTGTCTCAAACACAAAAAAAATATTTTTAAAAGCGCCAAGTCGTATTGATTTGTTTAAAACTGAGGCTCCAGGGATACCATTGCCTCCAACGCCTATATTAACAAGATGGGGTACATGGATTTCTGCTTCAATGTATTATTGCGAACATATAGAAGCTATTCGAAATGTAACACATAAATTGAACCCTGAAGACACCGTTTCAATAGACAAAGTTCAAAAATTAATTTCTAAAGATCAAGTTGAAGCAAATTTAACTTTTATTTATTCAAACTATGGATTTTTACCAACTACCATAACATCTTTAAAAAGCTAGAATGTTTTACTAGCAGACTCAATTAAATTAATAGAAACTGCGCGAAGTAAAATATGTGAAGATAGTGGTACAAATGGCACTGATATTAACAAGAAATGTGGAGATGTTTTTAAAAAAAATTATGATTTTCATATTCTTACGAAAATTTTTAAAGTATTATCCGGTGATGTATCCACATTAGAAGGTATCCCAGAAGATTTGACCAGCAACGATTTGTTGCATTATAAATACGCACCTATTACATCCGTTGATGTAGAACGTTCCTTTTCACGCTACAAAAATTTGTTAACGAACAATCGACGCTCAATGCTGTTTGAAAATGTATACAAATCATTAATTGTTCAATGTAATAACATCGGGTAAAATTTAAAAATGTTTATCATCTGATTAATGTTTTTGTTTTTTAATTTTTAATATTTCTTAAAATCACACATTTTTGTAAATCATTATTCATTGGCAATAAATAATAACATTGTATTATAGTATAAATTGTATAATACATAAAAAAATAAATCATTTAATCATTTTTATACAATAACATTTTTTTTTTTTTGAGCATATTTTAAGGGCATATTTTGGTAATTTTTAGAGCATAACTGCATACATATTTTATTGATTTTTAGGGCATATAATTGTTGGCCCTAGTTATAACAATACAGTGATGTACACAAGACGGCTATGTGAACAAAGATACAAATGATACGCGTAGTGCGCACTTCTCGACTGGCTCAAAGTGTTCAGAAACAGTGCGGCGACGAACGTTTTCGTTCACTCCGGGCGTATTGCAACATTGTTGTGTACCAACATGTAGGTGTAGGAGGGCACTACGTGGCATTTTATTTCAAACGTTTTACAGCCGAAACCGCCCGACGTATGGAAAACCATTATAATAATAATAATAATAATAACAACAACAATAATTATGATAGCTACGCGTGTAGCGTGGTAATACAAAAGCGTACATCCGATACCGTTCGCAGTCGTAACACGACGTGTAATAACATCCGCTATTAGCATAAGCCCGTTAATGACACCTGGGCGCAAAGGAGAGAAAAAAAATCTCGCGGACTAACCGACATTGTGGTGTATGTGTATACGCGTGTGCACGATATGTAAATAACGTACAATATCGGATAGCGATTTATCTGCCGCGCATAAAAAATAAATAATAGTAAAAAAAAAAAAAAAAAAACTGTGACTTTTACGATCCTCTAAATATGTGTATAGGCGTTTATACGTGCGGCCGCGTCTGCGTTGTCCTGCGTATTTCGGCGATCATTGATCGACTACGGTAATGGTCAACGTGCGACGTAATAATATTACAATAATACGTTGCGTTCATATTAAACGATGTAGGCACACAATGCGATCCGACGAGATTTTTCGACTTCGACCCAGTGGCTTAGCGCAAGGATGATTCTTAACCGGGAGGGGATTAACACTTTTTCCGGGCAGGATAGGTTAGAGAGGATTTGAAAGTTCACTCTTAACCCACTACCTCCTCACCGCCGAGTTTATAAATGTATTCCCAGCGTTTTAAAACGGTTTTAATTACATTTATTAAAATATAATTTACGATAATATTATACTGACGGCGGTCAGCTGCGATAGAACATGGTATAAAAACTACAGTGATCATAAAACGATAAAGGTAGTGATGAACGTGGTAGAATTAATACGCTTATGTACCAAACACAAGCGCTGGTTATACGTCGGTTAGTGCCAAAGTTTAAAAATACTCAAGTACCGAATAGTACCATTATTATACATTCACATAAACCCTAGTCATGAGAAGGGAAGGACTATAGTCCTTTTAGCCTCCTTGGTTACGCCACTGGTCCGACCTGTGGAGTGACCAAAGGTCGGCGAATCGGCGAGTGCGCAAAAAAAACCGGGCAAAGAGAGGCGTTTGGGTCAAATTAAAGTTGGTATATTTCTTTTTTTTTTTTTTTTGTAAAATATAAGCGCCAAAATAAAATTCGCCGAGGGCACTACGGAGGGTGGATACGCGGCACTGCGTTCTACGACGATCCCGAACGCGTTTCCAGTAAAACGAAGACATCCGTCGCACGCATTGAACGTCCGCTTCTCAGCGGTCGAAAAATAAAAATAACATTAAATAATTATTAATACAGTCAACATAATAGCAAAAAACACGTATTGACGTTAATCTTGACGTTCGCGGGAAACCGCGGTAAAAGAATTTTCGGTTTTCAATACCATCCCAAATACCATCGTGACCGGGTAACCGTTGTTGTTTGGCTTGCACCGATGCACTTGAATCGTATAACTTTTCCCAGTACGACGTTCAAGTGCACGTACCGACGGTTTGTCGGTAATTATTTCTTGACCAGTCCGACGCTTTCGCACCGGTATAATTACACCGTGAATCGTTTTTAATATACTCGTACGTCCGGGTGATTGATTTTCGAAAATGTTTCATTTAAATATATTTACACAGCAATAATGCGTGCGCGCAGCACATAACCTATATTGAATAATACGTTTACGTTGTTATTGTGATGATTATCCGTTCTTGACGGGCAGCAAACATGTATTATATTAATATTATATTATATATGTATTATATTAATACGGTCGTGTAACTGGGATGTTTCGAGTTTAATGTGTGGCGGCCGCGCAGTAATACCCGTCCATGAATCATTTAGATTGGAAAAAATAATATCGAACGAAAACGTTATTTGGAGTAGGTACACGGTATTACGGTGAGCACGGGGATTCGTCGTTGCGCTTGTTTTTCCCGATTAAAAAGTGTAAACATTAATTGTACGCAGTGACTTTTGAAATCCAAGCGCAATAACGCGTTACACAGCAGTGAATCACGATTGATGTGCGGGGCAGCTTTTGTGCTCTTCCCGACGCGTTCGATTTGAAAGCTCTTACAACAATTAATATATGTTATTGACAAGATGAACTGTTTTAACTCCTGTTCAAATTTATCCTTGTTCAAAAAAATATCTTTTTCATATTATTCGCGTGTAAAAAAAAAATCCTTGGCTACTCCGGAATATTAATTTGAACAATGACGTAATGGATCAGCTTATTATTCGTCGAATAAATTGTATTTGAACTTAAATAATCTGTGCTCTATTCGGTTCAAGCCTTAACATTTTATTTATTCAATTGTGTTTAATCGTTTATATTTTTCATTGTTGTTGTCTTATCGGAAACTTTTAGAATTTCAAGGTTTATGAAAACAACAAGTGATTTTAGTTTTCGTTGTAACAAATCAAACGCCCTCGCTGAAATGTGATACCCCGTAATTCATCAACTTTTTACGGAGGACGTTGCGACCGTCAACACTTACAACAGCCATTGTGTCTGTAGTCTCTGACGTGATAGCATCGAAAAAATACTGGCCATACGTGAGTGAGCTTAGATTTTGACCTGAAACCGCGAGCTCATAAGAAACTTTTAGCCTTTAACGTGCACCCGTTTTGGAGACCATATTTAAAGTCAATCAAAATATATGTTTAATGTTCAGTCGTGCTCTCAAAAATTAGCGTTATAGTACACGTTTTAAATAATATTAATTGTTCATAAGTTAGATTGTCCAAAATAGTGAAAATTACATAAGTTGTATGAGCTATTAAAACTGACATCATATCGATATTATTATGTTGTAACGCGACGCAAAACTTGTAACTTTAATCCATATTTTATTGTTATTATTATATTTTACTCTTTTACTTTATATTCGCGGCATAAACAGGAATAGTATTGAATTGCACTTCTTACAAAAATTGAAAGAGCGAGGAGAACTGCACTTGAGTTAACACAGTTAAAACAGGTAGGTAATGTTCAAACGACACATGGACCAAAAAATGTGATAATTGAGAAAAGGCTTTTTGTATTTTCGAGAATATTGTGGTTGTAACGATACACGTTAGTTACACTGAAGGCATTAATATTATTTTTTGTCCGTGCACTTGTACGTGTTGTAAAAATCATCGCTTAAGTCAGGGATCGGCAATCTTTTGAACTACGTGGGCCATATTTTTTTTTTAAATTTTATCAAGGGCCACATTGAAGAAAATTTTTTACATATGATATATACTAATTATTGTATTGCTATTGTATTTGATTATTTTACATAGAAATACGAGTGTAAAAAATACGAATGTTACTGAAAAAAATTTAATTTTTTGATAAATGGCTTACCTTTGTTTTCGACGAAGTATAAATCAATCCAAGAATTATTAAAAAAACGATGTTCATCATCAATTTTTTGTTTTTTTAGTCGCCATCATAATGTTTGGATTTACTTGTAAAATGAAACGATTACAAACGCAAACAGTCACACGTACGGGCGTAATCACGGTGTAATTGCTACAAACGCAAAGTAACTATGCCCATAGATTAAACATATTAGATACTACATATGTATTAAATACATAGATTAAATATATTTAAAATTTTAATTTTTAAATGTGTATAAATATATTCAATTTATCCTATGACTGAGTAGTGGAGCTACTTCATTATCTTCCACTCCGATTGGATAATAATAACAGTTTTATAGATAAAACTGACTGCATAACTGTACAGAATAAACATCGACTATCAACGATTAGATTAGATTTTATTTATAACGAAAAAATAGTATTGAATAGTATTGAAAATTGTATGAAAAATTTAATTGAACAAAAATAAAACACAAAAATTAACCACCTTTGTGCGGGCCATAAAAAATGGCTTTGCGGGCCGCGGGTTGCCGACCCTTATCTTAAGGTTAAAGATAAGATTATTCGTTCGATCATTGTTCATGAACCGAATGCGATTCGATTGAAATAAACGCGATTCGTCCTCACCCGCATAGATATAGCGTGGCAAATGTACGGCCAATATTAACGAGTATATAGTGTGTGTGTTATATTTTACTGTAAAGCGACGCGCGCAGTACCGCAACGTTCGTAATGTAACATGTTTTTTTTTTTTCCATAATAACGATATTAGTTTGGCGCAATATTACATTTCGTTCGTGAATTCTCTACGCTTGTCCACATTACAAATGTCCGAAGCGCAGTTCCTGTTCGCTCGAGACTCGAGCACCATATAGGTGTACACCCATTTTCACGTGTAAAATAATAATAACGTGTACGCGCGCACAGAGCCGCAGAGTTAATACATAAAATAAACGTGCTGTGCCCACGCAACGCCCTCTTCTGTCCGATAATATTATAACGTTGTTTGACGCGCTACGTCCGTTTGACGTTACTGTACGAGTCGTGTGCGCGCGTCTACACCGCGATTATACCGGGTGATTGGTTTGACGCGAGACCGCGGTTTCATCGCCCTTGTCCTCGGTGTTCCGTTACGTAACGTCTTTGTTACGGGACGCGAACGGACCGTACGGTTTTTCGTGCGATTTCAATTCGCTGTTTTGCGAAAAGGGAATAACGATTTTACGGAAAACTCTTTGTCGGCGCAATACGGTTGCCGGGACTTCATTTCGTTCTGCGACCCGAACCAACGGTTCTCCGGGAAACGCGTGTACCGCACGCAGAGGATTTAGGCGTGGAACGCGGACGAAGGACAATCGAATCTCGGCCGATCGTAGAAACGGAAAACGGTCCACCCGGTGTTCGCGACGCGCACACGACGTCGAATTAGTACGGGGAAAAAAATGCACATCGCCGCGCGTAAACATCGGTGTCTGCCCGTCGCGTCGAGACCAAAACGCTATGCTATTATTTAATTTGACTAATCATTCGGCGGAACGTTTCCCGAACACGATCGGCCGGCCGACGGTAATTAGACGCACGCCGTTTCGCACGTCATACCCGTGCGCGTGATTGCGTACCGTAACATAAATAATAATACGTGGCGTGTTATTGTTGCTCGTTAAACGCAGACAATCGCCGTGCGTACGCGCGCAACGCGTCGTAAGAGGTTTCGGCGGCGATCTACGTGCGAGCACGGGTGGGCAGGATGTACGGGTGCGTAAACGACGTCCGTGTTACGCCCGGACCGCGGTACACTTGTTGCAGTCGTCGCGGTGCGTCCCGTTTTCACCCGACGCCCGTCGACGGTCGATCGATCGATGCACGTAATAATACGTACAATATAATAATAATAAAATAAGAATTAAGAATAAAATAAGAATTAAGAATAATAATATTAATAATAACAATGTACACGAACCGTCCAGCCGGTGAAACTTTCAGCATGTTACACGTGGTAACTAAACAGCAGAGCAACATCATCGACAGAGATCGATGTTACCACAAACACGAGTGTTCAGAAAAACGTGCGCGGTTTCCGCCTGAAAACGATTGGAGTTTTGTGTCCGGAAAAAAAAAAAAGAATCGATCACCCGGGTTTTTCTTCTTCTTCGATTTCACGTCATTTATTGTTAAACCGATTTCGTTTTGTACGGACTATACCACACTCGTGCACCGAAAACTGACAGTATCAGATGTACATCGACAAGAATAACGCAGCGATAGTTTTCTACCACAAAACCACGGATCTGTTGCACAACAAATTTTTCCAAAAATCTCGACTTTACAATAATATAATCGTGCAACTCTTCGATTCTATTTCGAACGGTCGGTACCAGTGGCATTAGGGTACGGAAACCACACACGGGTCGCACTTAGAAGTCTTTTTTTTTTCATATATATATTTCACTCGTCGTAATGGAAATATTAGAAAACCATTTTCAGGGAGAAATGCATCATCGGTTAACGGAACACCAGGCCAAACAAACCGTATTGTTAGCAGTCATAAGTTTGAAACCGAATGGTTCGGTGAAGTCAACGTTCTTGCCTGACTCGAGGTGTCCAAACACAAGAGAATCAGTCGCGCATGCTTTTTCGTTTCAAGCTCAGTAATGTACCAACGCGATATCGTTCTCCGCTATCAGAGCAGGGCGTGTTTAGACTTATTTCTATTGGGGGGGGGGGGGGGGGGCTTATCATATTATTTCTTTAATTCAGGCTCAAAATTCACAAGTAAAATTTTTGGTAATACTTAAATCAGGTAAATCCTTAGTATCAGTGGTTTTTTTATTTTTTATAACCTAATGCCGAATCCACTTACAACCGACTTTTGTGTAGTTCTTCTTTAACACCTGTCTGTGTTTTGAAAGTTACGCTTGTGCTTTATTTGATTTCTCGCTAAGCGTGGACCCGACAAAAAGCCCAATTCAGTGTTCGAAGCCACGCGTAATTTGATCTCGTTATAAAATGATCCACATTGAAAAAAATATGAAATGTGTATTTCACGTATAATTTATCGCTTAAATACGGATTCAGGGGGTCGATCGCCCTTTCGCCCTTCCCCCCCCTAAAATACGTCCATGTATCGGAGTGCTGCGAGCACTACAAATGTCGATCGACATTTTCACTCTGCACCGTTGTACACGTCGCACGTTTAATTTTTTTTTTTTTTCTCGATAACCCGACCCCGAGGACCACCGCACGACAAGAGCGTGACCGATCGCCGAGTCTAACCATTCGTTTCGGCAGTGCTTACCTACGTGCATTACAACGCATTACGCGCGTAGTCGAAACATTAGTTTCGCGTGTTTGCCTTAATAGACGTACGTTCGGGAACGGACGATGTTCACCGGCGGTAATATTATGGCTACTGCCAATATGCTAATATCGCATACGCACGTATAATGATATGCGCGATGATGACGTTATATTGGTTCGCCTACGCAAACGTATCATCGTTCCTAACCTCGTCGGACGCGTTTATTTATTTTTTCCCCTCGTCTTCCGACGAGTCCGAGAACAACGAAACAACATAAACGTATTCCGTACGTATATTTATACGCGCGCACCGGTCCGGGTACGGAAAAATTATGTTAATCCTCTGCGGCCGGGTCAACTGCGTACGACGACGACGACGCAAAATATTCAGAAACGCACACTTGTTTTATACACATAAATGCGTTTGTATACATATATTTATACGTATAATTATATAAATATATATATATAGACGGGCAGATGCGATTATACGAATGCGCTAGTCCTGCGAATAACCCGCAGATGTAGGTTATGATCTCCTGTTGTGTGTTTAAGAGATGCATAATATAGATAGGTAATTTATCGATTTTCTAAAAATAAATTATGCAGGCACTTCTGCACGAACGGTTTTACGCGAAAAATTGTAATTGGATGGATTACAACGTGTACGTATGCATGTATACACGTGTTTGTAAGCCTATCAACGATATCAGCGTGGAGGTGTCCAACTGTTGCTACTGCTGCAATACGTCGTGACAGTGGCGAGACCAGGATTTTTTTAAGGACGAGTCCGAAAACGTAATTATTTTAAAGCAGCTAGCAAATTTAATCATTGTTTTAAGGTTTGATCGATGTCAATATCGTAATTATAATGTAAGACTGAATGATAATTACATGTGTTATGTAAAAAAAAAAAAAAGGTAAATCGTATGTGCAAGATTATAAATTCAAATCTAAACAATTTAGTTTTGCATTGTATTACTTCTACTAACTTACTAACTTACTAACTTTGTATTACTTCTTCAGGTGTTACACTAATTTCGTAGTGGACAACGCCATCATCACTGCACCGTCTCATCCCACGGCCGCGTGAAACCCCGTACACCCTCCGCGTGTATTTTGCACATTACGTTTTTCCGTGCGCTTTTCTCCATTCGCAGGATCTACGGTAATGTTTTGCTCGGCGCGTTCTTCCGATCGATGGGTATCGTTTGGTGGTACGCGGCCCGTGCACGTTCCTCCGCATTCGAAACGGTTTTGTTTCATCCGTGTTTTTCAAAATACGAAGTACCCAATCCGGTCGCAAACAGATCGATACATGTCGACTACTTGTCGGCAGCGGAAATCGATCCGATCAAGCGTCCCGCAGTTCCAGAATGATAATTATAATTGGAAACGACTTTTGAATATAACATCGTAAACACATCTAATTTATGATCAGTGCGCTGAAACCAAATCGAATTAAAAACAAGATTTATACCAAAAAAAAAAAAACATTTACATGTTACTGCTCGTAAACAAATCGTTGTTTGATAAAACATGTTTTTTTAAGAATAACAGCGTTTTGAAAAGTACGCGTGAAACATTAAAAACTGATTTCTTTCTCGAAGATGCGTAGGATTTGTAGTTTTTGCAAGAATAGACATACACTAGTTTCTGGTGAAATTTTGAGGGAGAAGAGCAAAATAATTTCAAGCCCGCTACGATTGGCTGGATAAACTTAAAAATCGTATTGGATTAAGACTATTGAGAAGTATGATGGTAAAAAACAACTTTCATGTTATGTTAACAGCGTTAAACTGTAAAAAGAAAAAAATCAAAAAATTATTCAAGAATTATCATTTATGCTTGACCAAGTCTCCAACGCGGAAAAAAGTGATTCTGGTGTCTTTTACCGAAAAAAAAATTTGTTCATCGCAGCTAATGTTCCCGGACGAAAAATAATCAAAGACAAGATAACTTATGTCCTGTTCAAATGCAAGTGATATTTATAAATTTAATTTGTTTGCTGTCGACAAAAAAAAAAAATCTGTCTTTTAAAAATCTAGAACTTCTTGGTGATTAAAAATAATTAAAGCAAGCCCTAGATGACCAAGTCTGTTTTTACCAAATAATTTAATGAAATATCAGTGCCTCCAGTGAAAAAATTTAGTATTAAACAGAACTTATTTAAAAATGATTTGTTTAAACAATTATCTTGACCATCGTAATGATAAATTTACTTAGAAATTATTTTGAACCGTTCCATGTTTCTACCACTTTATGTTACACCACTTTAGCAGCCCATGGATTAGAATGTTATTCAGGCAGTTAAATTATATTATGAAAGGAGTCTATTTACAAAGTTTTGTCTAAAGATGATTATATGATTACAAATTTAAAAGAAATCGATTTCAATGATGTTATCTTTTCTCTTGCGAATGCTTGGTCATATGCTAAAAAAGTGATTGTTTGTTTATGGAAAAAATCTTTGCCCTCAAGCATGTGATTATTTGAAAGGTAAGAAAAAAAATACCACTTTCAACAGAAAAGATGATGAAAATACATTGATAGTGAGTTAAGCAACTGCAAATATTAGCTGCAGAAAAATTCATGGAAAGGAGAGAAGACTTAAGGAAGATAATCGATGGTGGAGAAGAAGAAAACAACCAGTTTTTGACAGACGACGGCTTAATCGAGGAATCGATAGACGAAAAAATGGATGATTGTGGAAATGATAGTGATATGAGAGAAGAAGCAGTAGCTGTATGAATAACTCACAACACTGCAAGAATCCTATACTACGTCCGTGACGCGGGTAGAAAAAAACGAAGTATCTACAAGTTTTATTTCCATGGTTAAAAGACTACAAGAAAAAAGTTTTAAGCGAATCATAACAAAATAAAAAATAAAAAAAACAAATTGATAACATTTTAGTACCATCGTACGATTAATTTAAAACAGTAATACATTATTATGTATTATTTAAATATATTTTAATTTTTTTACTAAATTTAACGTTTCCGGTAAGTAAAAATAAATGTTCATGTGAACCTCCATTTATCTGGCGGTCCTTTGGTCTGGTACCTGCCGATTCCATTGCACACAACTTTAAGTCGTCGTATTAAACAATATTTTTTTTAAAATTTCTTTTTTATCGATTTCCGTATGTTTACACGCCTAAAAGCCGCATACAAAATTGGATTTCGCTCGTACTCACTACTAATACTATCGCGCGTCATTAAAAATCGAAACGAATTTAAAACGAACAGGCGTTTCCTTCGTACGCGTACGGTCGAATTTTTCTCGCGCGAAATTAAATACGTTTCACAATGCGTGCGCATACATCTACAACAACAATAATAATATTAATAATAATAACCCACAAAAAATACGTTCTCATGACGCCCACACGTCTCGGAGAATACGACGCGGTTGTCAGCGCGATAATAAATTTCTCGTAACAATTTTTAGCCGTTAAACGCTCGCGCTAATAACCGTCGAAATCGAAAAAAAAAACCACACACACACACACACGCGCGCGCGCGCACACGAATACGTAATATCGTACTCGTGTGGTGTACGTTTCCCCCGCGTGCAATAGCTGTTGATGGACCGCGATAATATTTGTCGTACGATTGCGAGGGACCGATCGCGGACGCTTTTCTAAACGTTTTCCGTTTCCCGTTACGGTCCTAAAGAGTTCGCCCGACGTTCGGTCTCGTGTTTCGCGTACGTTCCCGCGAACGCGGATGAAAATAGTTAAAAATTTCAAAAAATCACGACTGGGGTGCACAAATGTTGGCCAGCAAAGACGACCGCGACTGCTGACGGTCCCACGAAAACGCGTCCGACCAACTCTTACTGTTGTACGGCGGCTGCCGGTCGATCAACCGAACCCATTCGTATAATATGGAATAATTATCCTGGGCCGGTAACGCGTAAAAAAACGTGTCTTCTCTCTCTCTCTCTCTCTCACTCTCTCTCTCTCTTTTCGAAAAACCAATCACTCTCGTCCAGTCATTATCGAACGACATACACTCGAGCACACTGGACAGTAGCCTTATTCGTATTTCGTCTATATGCACATGCGTATAAGTGTACACGCACATAATAATGATAATATGCGCCGGTGTGTGTGTGTGTACTTAACGCATTATAATATATTGATTTATCCTTACTCCGCCTATAATCGGTAGCAACTCTAATGATCCTGCACTACCTACAGTATACGTATATATGTGCGCACACAAATGTATGATTATAAGTAGTGCTCTCTATCACGTCGTATCTTCTGCTGGTCCGGTAGCTTCTCGACTCCGGTCCATTATTTATACACCAATCTACATAATAATCATAATAATACACTCGCGCGCGCACATTGTATGTGTTCTTTGGGTTCCATCGCATACGACCATCATTCGTATGTAACGTTATACACGAATATACTCGTACGCCGGTTCCTTGTTGTCTCCTTGGCACCACTCCCTCACTCATTCGGAATTTATAGTTCGAATTTCTACCATCGTTTGTGCACGGATTATGTTTTCTCGGGTCATTATTTTTCAACCGAATCATGAGCTATCGAACTTTCAAGGTAGGGGACAACTTCATCTAGGAACTTCAAACTCAAATTTCTACCGTTGGTTATGCTTTTGTCATTTTCGTTGTAATCATTCTCCCCCCCCCCCTCCATCAAGATTTTAAGGGAGTGGTCACTCGACTTGTATAAAAACTGTTACTAATCGCACATATCTTGAGTCTAAGCATCACTGCATTTTTTAAGGAATTTTCAATGGGTGATATTGAGGATAAACCAAACACATGAAATATACAATGATAATTGAACTAAACATCGTTTTGAAATGGAAATTTAAGTGAGGGTGAATAGAAATGAAACAAATGAAACAACAATAATACAACAAATGATACAAATGTACAACACATAGCATTCCATCGGTGGATGTTTTGAATTATTCAAAGAAATAATGTTTAAATTTAAATTTTATCTAAAAGTATAGTTTATTAGTCTTTAATTCCAATAGTTAACTTAAATATTGGAAAAGTGTTTTGGTTTTCCTTATAACAGTTAACGGTCGTAATCCAAAATTAAACGAACCATGAGTGATATCGCCCGCGACTACAAGTACATCAGTTTTATTTTTATAACTAACTATATTAAGTACCTATAATGAAATCAATTAAAATTATGTTTCTATAACTTAAAATTTTTTAAATATTTTAATCATAAGATAAAAAATTGTATAGTTAGCAATATTTAAGTATTCTCTGCTATGTAATTAGCATTTTAAAATAACTCAAATCACTTGATGATTAATCATCAAGTTATGTCTTTCGTTAATTTCTTATTTATTTATTTATTTATTTTTTTAATAGTCAACATTTTAATTTCAATTATTCCTATTTTATTAAAATATTTTTAAATCAGCATATTTTGCGTGTCAATTTGGTACCGCTTATCCGTGGATCAGGGATCAGGAGACCTGTTTCCATTTTTTACAGAAATTTCAATAATTTAATTTTAAGTAAACTAGAATCTTACTTTTTTTTAATATTATATTTTTAAAGCTATTATTAATAAATAATTAAATATTTTCTGTAATTAAAATAATATTTTGATAAAACCTAAATCATTTATTTTTCGATTTATTTATTTATTTTTAACTTTTAAATAATCAATAATCTAAATTATAATACCAACGTTTAATTTGTACATCCATTATGTTTAGATTTATTTTAATAAGTAACTAGGTAAATAGTTTTTTATGCTATCATTTTTATGATATTGTCTGATAAAATATTTATTAAATCATTTAAGAAATTATAACAAATAAATGAATATTTTTATATTTATGGATTTTGTGCATATAAATTACTCTTTTCAATGGATATCTGTTTCCTGCGATTAGCTCAGATGCGAACTTTATTAAATATTTCAATGTGTGTAAAATCGGTAGAATCGGAAATAAAATGACGTGTCCAATTGCTTTTCATCAGATTTTTTAACTTTCGTAAGTTGTAATAAATAAAAATGAATAAAATGTAGGTTTATACAAAACTGTTTGACGATTATTTAAGTAAAATGAGAAAGTAAAAATATGGGTGAGAATTGTATAAAGGCGAAAGGGTTATGCGGATGGGTGTCTGAGAGTTATTGTGGTGTTAGGCGGTCGAGTATTATGTAAGTGAGAGTGTGTGTGGTGTATGTACGCGAGTGTTTGAGTTATGTCAGGTGTCTTACAATATTTATTTTTTACTATTATAAAAGATTCTAGTAAATAAATAAGTAATTATAAAAATAATTATTACTTTTATTACTTACATCTATCAATCCCCCTCAAATAATATTTAACTACGCCCTTGGGCGGACTAATGCTCTGAAGGCCCGGGTTGTTATACGTTTTATAAACTAGTTAACATGCGACTCATGTTACAATTTTTATTTAAAATAGATTTATTTTTCTTTGTTGGAAGAATCGTTAAAAATATCAAATATACGAGTACCTTGAGGCCTAAACATACATTTTCTGGAAGGCATAGGTTAGCTAACCCGTCCACCCTGCCATTTCACCACTATGGATGACAATCCGTTTTTTTCTTGAAACAGTCAACGTACAATAGTTCTTTTGTAGTATTTTACGTTTATTCGACATAACTATTGAAAACAAATCTTAATGCTGATAGAAAAAGTAAATATCGGTAATGTGACAGTATATTGTATTATGTAGTCACACTTCCTGATCGCAGTGGAAATTGTTGCGATTTTTATCGTCTATCATTCAAATGTCCCGATTTATCAATCAACAAAACACATTTCAACTACCTTAATTCCTATTTCAATCTCAATTTCTCGTTTGTCAATGCTCTTTTACGATTATGCAGCACTCCTACCATCGCGGATTACATGACAGTTCGACAACGTACCACGCATCCTCGTACGGAGCGCATTAAATGTCAAACGCGGAAAATGATAACAAATTACTATTCCAATCGAACATCATAACATCAACGCTTGTCAACTCGTAAGTGACCACGTCTTATCATCGCTGTACGCAGAAACGGTACAGACTCACACAGGCGATAATGGATTACGGACGGCGGTAGGGTAACGCCGTTCTACAAACGTACAGGACGTCGTCAAACGAAATGCGGATAATCCAACGATTTCTGAGATATATATTTCTGAAATAAACTGAACGACTGAGTGGCGATATTTTTATGTTTTAGGACACCGTTCGCGCATCGCTTTCTCCGCGCGTGCACACCCGTGCAACGCATTGTAATGTCGCGCGTTACGATTGTCATTGTTGTTAAACGCGCGCGCAATCGGATCCTCGTCCCGGCGGTAACGCGCGTTCGTATTTCATTGCAAACGTAACTCGACGACACGCACAGTATGTGCCTGCGACTCTACTCGAGACGGCCGCGCGTCATCCTCTCCGATTTCACGTAAAAATACACGGCGCGACGATATTGTTTCAACTCGTCATCCCCTCGGCGCGCACGTACATTACCGTTATACGCCGGTACGCTTTCGTGGTTTGGTTAATTTGGTTTTTTGCCGTCTCCATCCCTTACGTACTACTTCACTACCCCGAGACACACGCGCACACACACATAAACACACGCACACACACACACACACACACACACACACACGTCTGCGATGGCGTTTCTCTCGTTTCGTGCGTGATCATCACGCACCCACGTCAACGTATCGATTACAATGGATTTGCGACGCGAGCAGACGCATAAATACGTACGCTGGCCCCTGCACCCTTACACGTAATATATCGCGGTACACACCCCGTTCGCTGTAGAACGAACAACGCCACGTATATATGTACACAAGCACTTTATCGTCCGCGACATATGGCGAATAACAAAGGGCGAAACGCGTTTTTCAATTAATAGTGGAGGCCCGCAATCGCCTATGCGCGCGCGGTGAAAACGTCCAAAGGGTTCAACGTATTACGTACCCGACTGCGTTCGGTCGCGGCAGACGTACCGCGGGGGTGGTCCGGAGCAAACCGATTTTTTTTTTTTTTTTTTTTATTATTACCGTCCGTGAACATCGTGAAATGGGTACATGTTCAGAGATACGGATCAGTCGATGTGTTCGATCATCAAGTCGGCTGCAGAAAATATAGGATTACGCGGGTACATAAAAAAAACCTCTCCCGCTCCAGAGCTGCTTCGGGTTGCCGTTAAAAATGTACGCGCACCGAGTGCCAAAGAAAAACCAAAAACATTCTGTGAATTATTCGTTTTTTTTTTTTCGATTATATATATATATGCGCATATAGAGTACCGAGTGTAGTCGGGTTTATACGGGTTTAAAAGTATTCGATCGAAGGGTTTGAAATCCGACGACAGGTTACGGTCGAGAAGAGTCGCGTTCACGTACCTAACGTTTATCTCTTTCTCTCTCACTCTCTCTCTATCGCTCTCGATTGGTGAAAAACAATATTGAAAACGTACCACCCGGAGCAACGAAAAATTATAACTTCGTGTAAAACGTATCGCGAAAAAAAATAAGTCATTATTACACGGGGACGCGGAAAATGTGTCACCAACACAAAGTTCGAAATCCTCGGCAAACATCATGTGCGTAAAAGCGTGTTTTTCGTCCGGCGAAAGCCGGGACCGCGTCGTAACGAATCGGACAAATCGTTTATTCAAATGTGCACCGGCAGTACCGTGTACTCGAACGTAATTACAGTTCAACGTTAGGTGCACGCGAACGAACTGTTACCGATGATCGTCTGCTACCGGAGACATTAATCAGCGTCGCGAGAGGAAAATCAGCGCGCACCGGCGGCCGGTGGTCCGAAACGCGCGCATAAAAAAAAAAAAAAAATTATGGAAATAAAAACAATAATGAAATAAAAAAAAATAAAAATCGACCGCGATCATTATTCCGGAAGCCGTTACGCACTCGCGCGCATACATCATATTATTATTATTATTATTATTATTGTTAATATCGTAATGCGCGTACGCAATATGGATATTATTTAAACGCGCGAAACGTACACACGGATAAGTCTGCTGCCATCCGAGGTGCAACAGATCATTAAACGATTATTATTATGATAATATAAAATGTTACACTTTGACGATAATACGATACATTATTATTATTTTTTTTTTTATCATTATGTTACGCCTAGAGATTACAATCCCGACCCTATTTTACGATCCCGGGATTTCGGGATATTTAACTGTTAATCCCGGGATCCCGGGATTATCCCGAAATTTAGTGAGAAAAAGTTTAAAAGAATTATACAAAAATTTTATTTTAATTTAATTCTGATTTAATTTTTATCATTGTATATAGTAAAAATGTTATTATAATTACAATTATATGTTCTACTTATGTTGAAAATATGAACGCAAGAGTAGTAGAGCGTCTAATGTTCCATCTCCCAGTCTGCTTCTTAGTTTATTTCCTATGTAGGCGGCTGCTGAAAATGCACGTTCTGACTCAATACTTGTTGGAGGAATAGACATTAAATACTTAAATGCTAGTTCTAAATGATACCCACGAGTTCCTCCATTTTCAAATAAATTAATTTCTTTTTTTATTATTTTAACCAAATTAGTTTCTTTTTGTGTTTTAGGATCGATGGTTCTTTTACTTTTGCTTATTTCTAGCTCCAATTTTTCTTTTAATGTCAGTTGAGTAAATTTAATAGATTCACGTTGTTGTTCTTCTTCTTTAATAGGATAATTTTCAATATGTATCCTTTCAATTAATTTTATTATTTGTTTTCTAATGAAATCATTTTTGGGTAGTGAAAATAAATCTTTTAAACATGTTATTTGATCATAGTCATCATGAGGATTCTGTAAATAATTCAATACACCAGATAACTCTGGACGTCGTCGTTTTTTTATACGATTACTCAAGCATGTCCTCATTTCATTGGCGAGTATTGAATTTTTTTCAAACAATTCTTTGAAAAGAAATTTAAATGCAGCATCGGTAGTGCACAAAGTGGCATCACGACGACCGATTGCTTCCACTGTCAATTTAACAGGAGTAAGTACTTCAGTTATCTCAGTTATTAAGTTATAATCAGAATCTTCTAAACGAACTGGGTGGTTGAGATCTATTAAAGATTTTTGAATACAGGTTTTTAAAAGAATAAAACGTTCCAACATATCAAGAAGACTATTCCACCTCGTTTTACAATCTAGGAGTAATTTTATTTCTTTTCCATACTCTGCTTTAACATATTTTTGAAGTATTGTGTCATTTTTTGTCGGAGATCTTTTAAAATACATTACAACTTTGCGTATTTTTTTTATTACCACACTAATATTATAGTCATTGGTTAAATCTGGTATGTCTCGGATAATATCATTTTGCGGAAGAATATTTAAACTTGAATCCGGAAAGTCTAATTCTTCATTGTCATCTTCATCATTATCCTCATCGTTATCTTCATTATTATCTTTATCGTCATCTTCGTTTATATCACTTGCAGTTGATTCTTCTCGGACATTTTTTCTGTTATAAAGTATATCACAAACAGCTAAATGAATACCATGAACGAAACATAATTGATGTTTAGTATTAACAATTTTACCTACTTTTAACATAACATTTGGTCCATCGGTTACAATCGCGACAATATCTTTTTCTAATGAAATATCAAACTGAAATAGTCGTTCTTTCAATACATAAATACAGTTTTCAGCTGTCATTGAACCATTTATTCGAATAAGACCTAAGCTCCAATATTTTTTTTGTGAATGGACGTTAATATTCATATAACGTTTGTTGGTCGTAGAAGTCCACTCATCAAAAGTTAAACTAAATCTTTCACCAGTATTTTTTAATTGTTTCAATTCGTCAATTATAAGTTTTCTAATTGTAAAACTAAAATTTACAACACGATTTCGAATTGTTACGGCTGATTTTGGTAAATCAGAGTAACCTTTAGATATTAATAAATGTCTTAAATCATTAGAAGTAATAAAAACAATAAATGGTAAACCATCCAAAGCTATCATTCGAGCCAAAACATGATCCAGTGTATCACTCTTAATAAAATAATCGACTAACTTTCGTTTAGCTAGTCGCGGTGACGAATTTTCTTCCATCGGTTCTCTATGGGCAGGCCCAGTTAATGAACAGTTGCCTTCAGATACAACTTTAAAATTATGTTTTGATAACAAATGCGTGTGTAAACCTTTCGTTGATCCACCCAACGATTTTAATACGGCTAAACATCGTTTACATTGCGCACTTTTTCCATCGTTGGCGATTAGGAAATGATTCCACGCTGACGAGGTATCTGTATCTTTTTTATGTTTAGTAAAAACACTAATACTCGACATTTTATAATAAAAGTATTAACACAGTAAAATATTAAAAAAAAAACCGTGACCGTATCGCTACGTGTTGTATGAAACAGCGAACAGCTACTAATTTGTTTATACGTATACCGATTGGTCGTAAACTCGTAATAATCATATAAGTATAATCTCATAATACAATTTTATCTTATCTTACAAATACTTTAATTTTACATATCGAGTCACCATTACATAGTCCCGGGAATCCCGGTATTAATTATACTGGTCCCGGTATTTTCGGTACCAAAAAGTAGTCGGGATCCCGGGATTGTAATCTTTAGTTACGCCTCGTCGAGAATGCGGATGAGGTGAACCGTTCAGTACTTGCAATAAATGTAATCCGCAGTATGACCATGTGCTTTACGTGTCTCGTGAATGCTTTACGCAGTGACTTTTTAAGTGTAATTACATTTTATGCACATCCCACGCGTTTATTGAAATTGTTAATTTCGGAAATCCTATTCGGTCGACTATGTGATTTTTTCGATTCGTACGAAACAATTAGATTATGTTTTATAGGACTTCCAAAAATCAAACGGCTAAATTAATAATTCAAGCGCATGAACAGTATTCGATTCGAGTGAGCGTTGTTAATATATCCTTTCTATAGTTTTAATTTTTACGTCGAATTTTCCGAGACGCGATTACAATATACGCAAATCATATAAAACGCAGCGTGCGTTTAAGTCTCTCGAATAGGTACTATATAGTATATTGCAATGCCGACGACAGATCGACGCGTGAAGCTCGTAATACGCCTTTCGTAATACGACGGTTGAATAACGGACACGATTCTTCGTTTTATACGTCCAAAACTCTCGAAGAGAGATGTCGCTGTGTCCGGAGGAATGTTCGCACCGTAATGGGTATACGTTTAATTTTATACTCGACTGGGAAAAGTGGCTAAATGAACATTCGACGTGAACGACTGCAGAACTCGAGCCAAACTCCGAAGGTCCTGCGGTCTGTGCGCAGGTCGAATTCGAAAATCGTTTCTATGAGGGCAAACCGTACGGGAAGTATATGAAACATTTTCGTTTTTCTAGTATCGGAATAAATGAATAAGTTACTGGTGAATCAACCGTCGTGGCACAGTCTGCGCCGCAACAGCCGGTATGCAAAGACAAAACAGATTTGGCATATCCGGTCGAAGAAACCTACCAACGAAAACAATGTTTTATAGTTGTAATTGAACGGAGAAAAATGTAACGGTTTGTTTTTTCAAAATATTCCTTTGTCAATGAATCAGGCTTTAGACGTCAGAGCAGAGCGCAAAGTTTTTATGCATAAATATACACGTGCTCAGTTGGACTAAAAACGTGTTATAAAACGTCGATTTCGCAATACCAAAACGTACCGATGCAGATGACAGGGGTATATTTACGATTGTCGTCGATCCCTTTTGATTACGTTTATGGAAATGTACCTAATGCGTACGTTTAAATCTGGTTTGGTACGTGGAGTGGGTAATGGCGTAGGAAGACTCGCTAGCGTCCCTGGCAAACTTTACAACAAAAAACGCTTATTAACCAATTCAAATTTGATGTTACGATATTTTTTTTAAGCATACAATTTATATTTATGTTATTATTACAGTGTTCATTTTAAACTTTGAAAATTTGCTTTTCTCGCTTTATGACTAGAAAATTCATCGATAATCGATAATTTCTTCATATGAAATTTTTTATTTAAATGCCCTTATGCTATATTTATAATTTCATCATTAAATTCACACGAAGTGTGTACAAATAGAAAACATCTACATATTTCAAAAAGTATAATGGAAACATTTCGATTTGATTGTAAGATAAAAATACGACTTATGCACAATTTTGCGCCCTTGGCGTAAGCACAATTCACCATATCGCCACTGGGAGGGAGTGAAAAGTTTTCGCTGATATGTTGTCGCGCACAGTGGTGGATCCAGAATTTGATTTCGAGGGGAGGCCCACGGACCAAAATGCAGTGATAATTTTTCGGAGTCATACTTCCTTTAAGTCCAACAATATTAAATATTTGTGCACGATCGTGTTGTGTTTGCTCAAATTAAATAAAATGTAAAAAGTGCGTAATCCTGTTGCACCGCCATGGGTACGCACGAATCGGATCGATATCGCCTTGCGATATTGCGTTATCAAATCTATGACCAGCTCTCCGTGTCCAATGTGGTACGTATGGCGCTTCGTGGCATCCGTATGGCGGCGAGCACGACGTATACCGTCTGGACGTTATGCGAATGATTTACACCGTTTGTCGCGGTGACTTAAACGATGGCCCGTGTCCTGCTCGTGCCTCGCCCACCGTAACCACCACCCCCATGATCGTCGCCTTCGCGTTAAGCCATCGTATAACCATATCCTTTGACCCTGAGAACGTTGTTGGGCTTTGTCGCATGATCGATGTGGTACTGGTGTACGAACATTTTGTCTATGATGTGCTCGCACGTAGGCGAACTGATTGTCAAGCGTCAGCTTTTCGGTCATTAATACAACGCATTAATACAGTGCAGCGTCTGATTTTTTCAACGACGATTTACCGGTCAACTATTGGCAATAAACGCATGGCAGTGAAAATTTTGAATTTATTTCATATGAACAATTAGTTAAACTTAAACCACATTTCAGAAATTAATTTATCGTGTTCGAAATAAGAGCGATAACATCAATGTAGAACGTATCGCGACGAGATAAATTGTTTTCGAAAAATAATCGAAACTTAAACAGACGTTTTACGCGATTCGGATGCTGATCGAAATTTAAATCAATATCTGTTCGCTTATGCGATTCATTGCGCATATCTATACGCTATGGACACGAAATAACAGAATAACAGTTATCGGAATCGGAACTATGATTCGTTTATTTTCCGATCGAACTGCAGTGCATATATATTTTGTACACGTGCGGACCGAAAACATGACGCTGCGACCTGATAAATAATAACATCCTATTAAAATAATATGCGTAGTGCGCCCCCTACATCTGTGCTAAGATTTGTCATTATTAATAGACACCGGGATCCTATATGCAAATATACGTTTCTATTGCGGGACATGATAAATTATTTGGGAAAGTGATAAATTCGATCGCACGCACACAGTGTGCGCGTCTCGTCCGACGTACCGCGTGCTCTCGCACGATAATATTATGGTGGTAGAAGCTTGACAGATAAAAACAATGCGTAATGTAATTCAGATTTCGATTCATTGCGCGTCACAAGGGTACGGTATAACATATATTATACCACGTGCATGTATCGAGCTCGGGCCGTAACCTTTCATTAATTATTCGGATGCCGGTGGGCAACCCGCTTATTTAATACACTTGTCCCCGTCGGTTTCAACACCGCACGCCTCGCAGTGGTATCGTAACGATTGTTACATGATCCGTGCACATTGAGTGTACGTTGCTGAGTGGACACTACGTGTGTCTTCTTTTTCGCCGTTGGAAATCGGACGTCTGGTGTATGACGCGGCAGTTCGGCCACAACGACCGTCCGGTCTGAGCCCCGTATTGCTTTGATGTACAGATCCATACTCGTAAGTTATGTTTCGTACTAAACATTAATAATTATTATCTGAACACAGATTGATTTGATTTCAATACAAGACCCGTTATTTTTATGCTCCCGAGTTACGATAGAATATATTCAAAAGGACACGAAAAACCTTCTCTGAACATCCTTTATTCAACTGATCGCCCTCGACCGCGTTACAGTAGTTTGGCTGCACGTTCGTGTTAAAAAAAAAAAAAAAAAACGTGATGTACGTTTGTATTTCATCGATGTAATGTATCAAACGCAATTGTATTTGTAACTTATCGGCGTCGTCGTCGCGCCCACGAATAGAAACCGATTAGAAATCGTACGACGGTCAAGTGAACATTTTGCCGAATTGATCGCTACGTTCAAAATTTATCATACACTACCCCGATCGAATCAACTCGAACCTTGGTGCCACCGGTCGTAAGATCTATGAGTACTTATGACAACCAGTTATGCGCTAAAAAACAATGAAATATGTGCATACATTTACACTACAAATAGCCAACTATGCAGGACAATATGCAATTATTTTTTCTATAAATAATGTATTGATTATGCGTGCATAATTGTATACGAAAAATACATTTTTAATTACAAATTGTTTGTGTATTGTTTTCTTTTATAGATGTTGAAGCTGTTCTCGGAGTCCTACATTTGAAAAAGATTAGAACTTATCAAATACAGCGATTACTAAATCATGTTATTGTATTTTTCTAAATTGTACTGATTAATAAGATTTTTTTTTTATGTTTCCGAGTGTATAATGTCTATAGTGGTTCAGAAAGTTTTTACAAACGGATAATCTTTCGACATTTACATATGTAATTAGTGCGTAACTGTAGAAAATGATAAAATGTATTGTTAGATCTTCGGGAGCACCATCTATGGTAGAAATAGATCCATTAAGTATTGACGAAATTTGTTTTAATATTTTCAAACCGATATTTTTTGTCGAAACATTTCCCATTTTTTTGTAAGCTTTATTCCCTGGTTCACCTTGAACAGATTTTAATTATGTTTGGATAATGACCGCGATACAGAACGATTGGACTAAATCCAATGACAACTCTTGATAAATATAAATATTTTATTCGTGAAAATATTCTAATTAAATATGACCGATCGTAAGAAATTATCAATTAACACTTTCCGACACACGGTGGCAAACCATAATAGTACCTTGGATGCATAAAATTTTTTTAACATTTTTTTTTCTTTAAATAAACAAGGCTACGTATGCGGTGGCTTTTTATTTTTAAATTATCTAATTTATTATTTTCAACTATTGCACATTTGTTTGTCGTTGATTTGTAATAAATTATAAACATAATATGCATAGATATGCCAAAAAAATTTAACTATACGAAATCGTTTAAATTTAGTTAAATATGCAAAAATATGCAACATACAATTTTTCGTACTTCATCAGTTCCACGAATCATTAAGTGAATTTTTATCGAATCCGATTTTGAATATTCAACTTCCTAAGAAATATGCAAATGCATGGAAGTTCTGATTCCTGAAAATAAACTATACGCGAACATGTATCGCGTATAAAAGACGTTGGGTGATAACTGTGTGCACGAAATACATCGTATACTAAAACGTATAATGTCAAGTGATGCATAATTCAATGGCAACAGATTGGAAAAAAAAAAATATAAATATTTTCAATTAATACGACTAAACCGATCGGACACGGCGTTGGACGGACTTAGTTCTCAGAACACGGAATTAAATCCGTCTAACTAGTTGTGGCGATCAAGTGACCTGTGAGAAAGGGGATAATAAACTATTAATAGTCCATTAGGCTATAGAAGAAAACGTATGGACTATTCGTTCCAACGCGAATCCGCGTTGGTTTGTGGTGTACAGATTTGCGATTACGGTTCACGGAAATAACTAAATAATTGGCTTTACGATTCAACAATTTACACTAAAATTTAGGTTTATGTTTGTACATTATTATATTATTAACTATTGTTCAGAGTACTAAGTGTAATTAAACGTATTATTTTGGTCGTTTAAACCTCACCATGTTTTACTATTTTTTTTTTTTTTTTTTTTTTTTTTTAACAAAACTAACTGTCCAATTTTACTAAATTATATAATTAATACTAACTATATTTTGTAAATAAATCGCCCAAAATGTATAGTTCAAACATAGTTTCAAAGTAGTTATGATAAATAATTGAATAATTACTACAACAATGATCTGAAAAAATTACTTAACTTTACTATCGAATTAATTTTATTAGCGTGTTGCTGTTGGTTACATTTGTAGTTGAAGTAATTAACAGTTGTAGTTGATTCATTAATTCAAAAATGTTCGTTACACAAAAAAAAAACAAGTAGTTACTCTTGGTCAGTTTTAAATAAGTTGGCTTATTAATAAATTATGGTTAATTTTTAATAGATTTTAAATATTTATATACATTCATACTTTTTTCAATATGATGGTATATTTTGTCGAAATAAGTTCAATCAAAGTACATTTGATATCACGATGTTTGTTACTATTGTTTTTTTTGGGCGGTCGGTAATTGGGTCATTTTTATGTACATGCTTCGTAAAAAATATTTGTTTACATATTACTACCGGGTGATTGGGCCGCAAATTAAATCTATGTTTTCAAAGTGTACCTGGAGTTTGGGCCATAAATGAACAGCATAAAAATTTACGAATATACGACGTTTAATAATAATAATAATTACCTTTATAATGCATAAAATACAATTATTTTTTTTTAAAAAATAATGCTATACGCAGGATTCACGAATTTAATATAATATTATGTATAATATATATTATAATATAATATCATAATTATAAAAAAAACATTGCCAACGTATTTTGCCACATTGACCCCGTGATTTATGATTATTAAAAATTAATAATTTTTTTCCTGTCTCCGTCGTTATAAATTCCAATAATTCCATTTTACTCGTATATTACCGAACCAGCATATATTAATAAACGTGGATCGTATAGTTTGCAATCAACTAAACGATGGCGACGTTTTATAATCTTTGTAAATTGCACTTTTAGCTATTTTTATCCATTTAATTTGATGAGACTATGGCAGCCCCTAATAATTCTACATCATTTCATTACATTATGATAAGACACACGGTCGCTTCGATTAAAGTTTCGCGTGCACTGTTTGGTATTGTAGTAATAATTATAAATGACATATTAATTTAATAGTGGCCCGATCGCCGGGTCTACCTGTTATAAATGTAAAACTGTAGCAGCCCAATTACCGTATAGCTTTTTGAAAAAGTTTAATTGTGTCCCGATTCCGAAATTTTCATAAATAACATATTGCGCGTAAGAGGTCATAATTAAAGTAATTTTACGTGGATTTTATTAAAAATATGATATTTTTTAAATTAGTGATGGTTAGTTCTTCTTACTGGATTTATCCATGCCTCAAACATCGATTTCACACTATTTCGTCATAGTCGTTGTCACGATACCAGAAAACGTAATCATAACGTAATTTGCATACAAGTAGAATGTGGCATGTAAGGATTTTGTGCGATAAAAGTTAAACTAATTACGAAAATACAATTGATTCAAAACCAATTTCCTCGATAAAAGTTTCAAAGATGATACGATAATTTAGATTATCGTTATCCTACCGATCAAGATGAAATAATACTACGGAGCATAATAACTATGTCAAATAATAAATAATGATTATTATAGTTCGTTAAAAATGTGTTAACTGTTATTATTTCTACCGTTTGAGGCTTTGGTAGGTTAAGGTTAGTCAATCAGGATATCAGAAATTGGCTGTGCAACTTCAATCATCCAAAAAGCTATTAAATTAGCAATTAGTGGTAATTAATACTAATTTGTCGACGTTCATTCAAAAATCGATTTACAAAGTTAAATAATATGTACCGCATGCTTTAATCTGTTTGAAATGATTTTGTTAAAGTTAATTTTTTTTCTGAACGCTTAACATCCGGGTGGTACAGCTCGTTGTTGGATCAGAACCAGTTATTTATACAGCGGTGCACATAAATAAATGTGTATAGAATACAGGTAAGTGGTTCGGTAATAAGTCGTTGGTTCCAAAAACCAATATACCAACCATAACTTACTATGGATATTTTAATAAACGTAAATTTTCATATGTACGGGGACCAGAGTTGTTCCAACGGCACTGACAAAGTCTAAAGCGTACATCGAATCGAATCGCAACAATATAAGTACTATAAACGATTTACCTGTTATCCCTAGTAACGATACCATTATGAATTCCACGGTTCGAAGAAAGTTGCGAGATTATAATTATCATCCGCAACGTAGGCTTCAAAAACAATTCGAGCCTACACATACGAGTTGAACGAACTGCGCTAAGAACTGAATAAATACACAGAACTCGTGATGTGTTATTGATGGGAACGTCATTTGTTCGAAATGTCCATTTCGAAACACGACCGTGCGATACGTACACGGTTTTTTTATTTTTAAATAATCAATTTACCATAGGCGCAATCCATCCTACGGTTTCCCTTCGATTTCGATGTCCGGCTGTAGTAGCGTACTATTTTTTCACGATCAGAACCGGCGGTTTCGAAATGCATTGCACGTAAACAGTGTACAACGCATTAATATTGTGATAAATTTTTTGATTTAGAGTACCAAAAATACGCGTACCAGACAGGGGCGGCTCCAAGGGGGGGGGCCTAGGAGCCGCGGCCCCCTCCCGAGCCCGAACCGTATTTACAAAAAAAATGTATGTTGTTAACAAGAAATGCATATTATAATATGTACTGTCACGCGACATACACATGTATGTAGATACAGCCATAGAGGTATGACTGTTGAAAGGAGTTTCTCTACACTTCGGAGACTAAAAATCTGGCTTCGTTCAATGATGACTGAATATAGACTATCGCCATTATGTCTAATTAATGTATATCATAAAGTAGATATTCTAGATCAAATAGATCATATTATTGATATTTTTACCAATTTTAAAAATAGACGACTTGAATCTGTGTTGTAAAAATTGTTGTTTTCTTTTTGTTATAAGATTTTGTAAAATTATAACTTGACCCCCCTCCCCTCTTAACCAAGGCTCTGGAGCCGCCCCTGGTACCAGATGCCCCTTACACGAGAATGGACTGTCACGTACTCGAAAAGCGTTTCCTTATTTCTGTATTAGACTCCGAAAACTCCTTCGTGTTCCTTATTATTAATCATATTACTAAGGTTGTTCGGGACTTATTGCACACATTTCATAGGGATTATCCACACGTGTATTTAAAATAACCGAAATATAAGCGTTAATATGCAATTAAATTTTTTAACAATATAAATTAAAAATTGTATTTTTAATTTAAGTTTTCTTTACGTCTTCAATCATTTGATTCGTTCGCTATAGATCTCTATGCATCCCCATCGCTGTGAAATTCCTTTAGATCCTTATAGCTATTCTTCCCCACGTCAAACATAATTTGATTCACGTACACCATCCTTTGTCTGCCTCTACCGATATGACCTTTGAGACTTCGCGTTCTATTACGCTTTTCGTAAGGTTATCTTGTCTTAGTAGACGTCATACCATTTTGTCTCTTTTAACTTTTATATAATACCAATGTACTCTCTTTTCCTTTATTCTATCTAGTACTGTTTCATTCGTTATTCTTTCAAACCATTTCATTTTTAACATATTACAATAGCACCAGATTTCGATTATTGTATACACAATATATATTTTTGTAATTTAATTTATTACATTTTACATGTTGGCAATTTTTTTTGTTTAGTAATCTTTTGACAACAATAATTCTGTAAGTCTAAAACCATAATATTACTCTGTACGAGATCGAATTCGTTTTCTCCGTCTTCTTCACTCACATCGAATAAAAAGTTTAGTATTATGATAATTGTAAAAAAAAAAAAAAAAAAATTGTTGACATTTAAAATAAACTTATTCCGCGTAAAACATAGAAATCAGTGAATGTGTTTTAAATTGCAAAAATCTGTCGAATGTGCATTTTGCCTGAGAACGGCAAAATATGCAAAAACATGCAATACGAATTTCCGTATTTCAGTCCGATTTGTCCTAAAACAAATTTATACACCACTCAGATTGTTCTAGTCATTATTAACGAATATGCAAATGCAACAAGTGCCGAACCCTAATTATTATTATTAGGTAGTCTACTCGTTTCCAGAGTAAATTAAGATGTTTCTATGCGGACGAATAAAAAAAAACGAAATAGTAGTAATCGTAATTTAGACCCTCTCGCGCGTATGTGTACGTATACATTCGACGCTCGTATAGGAGCCATGCGCGCACGCGCGTCCGTGCACACGTACGCATATGTAAATATATTCGAATGCGCGTTCGTATGTGAAAACTCGACTTGTATTATGTTTATTCAACGCGCGTTCGCGAACGCATGTAATACGAATATTGTAATTCTTTATTTTCGTACGAGCGAATCTTCCGTAAAACGGAGTACATATATTATTTATCTGCGCGTCCGATACCGCTCCCCGAGCGGCGCCGTTATTATTGTCCGTTATCGGTCGACCGGTAAATTATGATTTTAAAGTATGCGTAAACGCAGCGTCGGTTCCCGAAATAATTTAAACAATAATGGCAATCCCCTCTGACCTCTTCGATTACACCTTTATTTGCGCGAGTATTTTTTACACGTTCATTTTAACTTTTTAAATACCAATGCGAGCGCGCGTACACGTACACGAATATAAATAAACACACACGCTCACACATTGTGTTACGCAATAAAGTTCCGCCGACGGTGTGAAAGAATATTAAATGATGATCGAAAAAATGTATACACTAAATCCAAATGTATAAGAAAATCCATTATTCCCCGCCTCGCATAATACACCTATAACGTGCCGTATCCTCTTAACGATATGTATATGTATAATATTATGCACATTATAATGTATACGCACTACTGCACGTGATAATATTATAATGTCGAAAAACGATTTTAAATCTGACGCAACGAAAAACGTATAACGCTTGTAAACATTTGGCCGACACATACGTAGTGTAGATCCAAAGTATCTGTAATTAAGACATTTTTTTTTTTTTTTTTTCTATTGGTTATTGGAAATAAAAACCTATTTTTATAAATCAAATTAATTATTCATTGTACGTAATTAAGTGTGATCTCATGTCTACCGTGCTCCAAACACCACCGCTAACGCATCGTATAGGTTCAGGTAATTTCTTATTGTTTATTGAACGGTATATGTTGCGTTAATATGACAATAAACATCCTTAAAACTAAAAAAAAAAAATTAAAATACTAATACACATAACATACTGATTTTTTATCGAGCATTCCGCACACGGTTTTCTCGCCGAATCGCACACAGCATACAATTTTATTTTAGCAATAAAGTCGTATCGTTATTGTACAACTGCAACAATGCTTCACGTTTTTATGAAACACTTCATCACATAGTGAAATGTTTCATATTTCGAACACAAATTATTTAACGGGCCGTAATCGTCGTATTCGTACACTCTGCATTTTTAATTGCTTTCGCTGTGTTAAAAACAAAAGAAAAAAAAAGTTGCGCTCTCGGACATTTAGCTGTTTAGCTTAGAGCTCCATCGTCCCTCGAAATCCGATATTGTAGGGAACCAGCATCGCGGATTTCGATTCGTCCACAATTATTGGTGCGTCATACCGCGTGGTTTATTCGACGTAACAAGCGAAAAGTATTTCGGGTTTTCAACCCCAAACACAAGCATAACCTGATAGAAGTCGAGTTTAGAGAAAACGCCCTCGGACAACCTGCACACTAACACGCGGTTATGTCGTGCACTTACGTCCGTACACGCCGCTTCGGTTTCTCGTTAACACGGCGGAACACCGCTACGGGAATAGAAATTCCACCAGAACGTACGAGTACAATTATATGTTATTGCAATCAATGCACAGAATTATTGGATACGAAAAAAAAAAAAAAAAACGAGTGAACTGTTGAACGTGGCTGTTGGGTGTTTGAGTGTGAAAAACACACCTAACACCGTAAAATATTACGTATTATTATTATGTTTAAAAACATATTTAGGTAGGTGGCGCGGGCACCTTGAAATCAAACCGAATCGTGACCGGATGGTAAAATTCACATTCGGAAAACGTACGTTCTCGAGTCGTATAAGTTTATTTTTTTCTTACTAATTTCTTTTTTTTTTTTTTTTTTCTAGCCGAACCCGGTGTATGTTATGTAATGGTATATCGAACGCACGTAATCGCCCGCGCAAGTGTGCAATATCGGAACACGATGTCCGCGAGCTGCAGCAACAGGCTCGATCAAACGTTACGTTGGATTTTAGACCGCCGTCGAGAGCAGGATGTTGTGTTTTTTTTTATCGCGACTATTTCGGACGTTCGAACGGTGTGCGTGTAGCGGCTATACGTAATAGCCAATACTGGTTCAATGTGTTTATTATATATTATTAGTATACGCCACGACGTGAACGCGGAGAGATTTTGATGAAACGGCCGTTTCCGCGATATTGTTCATCATCACCGTCGGTTGCCGCTGCGGCGACGAACCGTTTCGATTCGAAACGCGACAGTACGCGTTCGGACTTGAGAACGTTACACGCGTCTCGATAATATTTTACATTACGTACGATATCTATGCATAAACAAACGATTGATCCTGGTAGATCTTTTTTTTTTTTTTTCTGTTCAAATTGGAATCGTGGCCTGGCCACGATATATGGATTTCCATTGCATCACATCCTTTATTGATCAACAATAGCATTATACATCAGTACATAAAGGGGTGTAAGTTTAACAACAAAACAGGGGGCCTGTAACCATCCAAGCGATGACCATTCAGCCTATGGCTTGCACAGAAATTCGGGGACGTCCTCCGGGAACCCTGAAAGAGAGACCACGACAGTTTTTGCCTGGCCTTTTTCCAAAAGGGACATTCGTAGACGGTCTACTCGGCATCGTCTTCGGGGGCGGAACAGTGCACAGACATCGGACTGTGTGCCCTTGTCTTCGATCACAGGTATTTTTGAAAAACCCGTGCTCAGATAATATACGGGCTATATGAAATTGACGCTCCTGAGTCCCTGGTATCACCATTTCGTTATATCGGGTATCAGGCGTTTTGTTCATGCAACCTTAAGAGTGAAGTCCTCATGAGTTTGCCACTGCCATATGGTCTTCCTCCGCATATTTGTTTTGGATAAGACGGTGCCTGCTTTCCTCATCTCAGCGATTCATCTTCATTCGTCAGTTAACACGAAGACCGGAGGTATCCTCGCCACGACCAGTACCGCCCATGTCTGACACTATCCGGTAACACCTCGCCATCCTTAATGCCGCACCCCTTTGGGCCTGCAATATTAGATTCCTCGACATTTGTACTTGTATCACGCTATCTGGCCACATCTTTACTGTGGACTACACTCTTCAGTAATTGGCGTTTGCACTGCGATCGGCCTCTAACGTTTAGCATATATATAGCAGTCTGCTGAAAGACGCAAATGTTTGTGAGGATGACATATTTAGACTTCTCGGGGGCCAGAGACAATTTATGTCTGGGACATGGAACCTCAGAATGCTATTGCAGAACATGTCTCAAAGGGTAGGGCTCAAAATCGACCCTTGTTGTACTCCACAGGTGATCGGCAGATATACATCCTCGAAGTTGGTCCCTCTTCCAATCAGAATCTTTCCATACAACATATAGAACTCGACGACGTTGATCAGATAAGATGGGGCATTAAAACTCTGGAAGGCTTTGTCTATTAAACCCCAGGGTGCCGAGTTGAAAGCATTTTTGACATCCAAAGTCACTACCACACTCTTCGGATGACTTCGATAGAATCTTATTGATCTCTATTGCTTCCCTATACGCGTTCCATCCACACAAGTACGGCGTACAACATTTCAATTCATGTAATTTTTCAACGTTGAACAAGAAGCCACGTTATTGGACGGTGCATGAATACTACATGTATGTATTTATTATAAAATCACGAGAAACGTCCTCCCACACCGGAAACGGAAAGGGTTTTCTTCCCACAAAGTGCTCGTGATGTCACGCCAAGCCTTGATAGCGGGCCGACGTATTCGACTGGAAGCGATTGCTCGGCTAGGGGGTGGTGCTCCCGTCGAGGGTTGATGTCTACCCTCCGAACAACACAGGCAGAGGACGCGCGTGGTAAATGTGTTGCATACGGCGCCGCCGTCGATCGCCAAAAAAAAAAAACTGATAGAAATAAATAAATTTTAAAAAAAAGGCGAGATTTTGAAGCCGAACGTGACTCCACGGTCGGGCGAGATAACAGGAACGGGTGAATGGTATTGCTGTATCGATATTTTTAACTTGAAATCAATGTACTATTGACCTTAAAAAAATGGTTCTAAGAGAAATGTTAGGTTTTTCGAAGTGAAAAAGCTTTCGAGTGAATTTTGTTCTTAGTAATATTTCCATGAACCAGATAGTTCGCGTAAAGAAATCGATGGAAACGAAAAAAACACGTTACATACGTTCCGTAAAGCGTTATAATCGAGCTGAGCATTTATGATTATATCTCGTTTGCGCGTCGATCGTGTTACGCGAGCAGTATGCGTATTCGGAATGATCCAGTGAGGATCGCTGTGAAAACCGTCGGAGACGAGAGAAGCATTTCGTTTCGAAACATTTTCTTTGCCGCCACGTCGTGCGAACACGACGTTTCTACGACGGAATCGATCGCGACCGGGTCCGTCGAATTCCGTTCCGGACAGGTTTCCGGCCGTGCGATATTATTAATTTTCGAAGGCGACGGCGGAAACGCAGCGGTCAGAGGTCATGAACTGCGAATCGACGAAAACCCATTTCGGCCGACTTCGATTATAAAAACGTTATCGCGCCGTTTTGGCGATGGTCATCTGTCGACGGCGGCGGGGGAATCGCTACACGGGCGTTCTCGCGCAGGTCGTGCGGACGGAACGCGCACCCTTTACCCAACTGACACGGTAACGAAATCTTCCGACGACGTTTCCGGCCACGTCTGCGGTCGCGCGTACGGTTGCATTGTCCACGTTCACGGCCCGCGTGTGCTCGAGTGCGCCCACGCAGGGTCGTAGCAACCAAACAATATTGCCGTCCGGGGCGAAACTTCAAAATTAGTCCTTAAGTATTTTAATTTATATAAAAAAAAAAAAAAAAAATAAACTCACAACAAAACTGCATATTTTATATAAACGCAATATAAACAATGATTTTTCTTTATATAGCTACGTAAGCGTTTGTTCGTTTTATTTAAATCGATAACTTATTAAAATATAAATATGCATTATAATTACAAGTAGGTACATAACATAATTGTATTTATATCAGGGCTTCAAACCGGTTAAAACCGTTTTTTTTTTTTTTTATTAACCGGTTTTATTGGAAAATGTGTATGAACGAAAACAAAAATGGAACCACAATCACTAATTTTATAGAACTAAAACGAAATAGTTAACCAGAAAAATATTTTTCGAACGAAAATAAATACATTTTTAATTACGAAAAATAATTAATATTTAATTCTAGTTTTTACACATTGTGTTAATTTGGTCAACCTGTTTTTTTTAACAAAAGGCAGGTAAAAATTATTAGATAATTATAAAATAATTTGTAAAATAAAAATTGAACAGTTGGTAAGTGAGACTACTGGTTGTAACTTCACACTACTGTAGATAATACGTGAACACGATTAAACAACCAGAAACCACATTGTTTATTGATACAATATCACTTTTAATGGACGATGGTATTATATTAAATTGTATCATATATTTGTAAATTTGTTCAACATTTTGAATTAATATGGTTCTTTTTTTTTTTTTGTCTTACTAGATAATATATATTGCAGTTATGTTGTTCATTCAGTGTGTTAGTATATTCAATATTGTAATAAAAATTTGTATCATATTATTTATTGTATATTAATATATGGTCTCTGAAACAATATTAATATACAGCCTCTAAAACTGAAAAATAATATATTATAAATATATAAATTATGAACTTATTTTAAGAATATCTCACGACAGTGGAATTTTCTAATTAATTATTTCATAATTATGACAATGCATTGCCTGAGATATAAAATTGTTATAAAAAAATATATTTTTTTAAAAGAACAAAATTAACCGGTTTTATTACATTAAACCGGTTTAAAAAAAAAACTATAAAATATAAGATCAATATTAATCAGTTTTTAAAACCGAATAAAATAGTAGATGAACTAAAACCATTAACCACAAAAAATCATTATGGTTTGAAGCTCTGGTTTATATGTTTTATAAGTAAATACGTAATATTACATTTACTTAACAATAAGTAACAATTAAATTGCAAATTTTTCATTTTTGCGCTCTCCCAGGAATTGCGCCCGAGGCGTATGCACTTCAAGCCACCCCATTCCTCCTCGCTACAGCCCTGCGCCAAACATAATGATGTGTACGAGTGAGTTTTCGCGTCGACGTCCTTTTAGAAAGTAATAGGCATCAGGTATCATTGGTCTTAGTAAATTTTATCAATTTTGTGTTTAAAACCAAGTGCATTCTTATTTCTTCTCGTATAACGAGACATTCTCAATTATGAGAAGCGTATTTCTCTATCGAACTCGTTGAGTTTCGATTTTGTTTTCATAATATAGCTGTGAAATTAAAAAAGGGACGGATATCTTGATCGCTCTAAGATGCACTGTACCTAACCTATATATGTATTTACTGTATATTACATATTAATTAAGTATAGCCGTTTTAAAGGCGTATATTTATTTTCGCTTAAAGACGGATATCACAGATAGTAGAAACGACCAGATTTCGAATAGAAAAATCTTTTCATCCTACTTTATGAAATTCACCGAAACAACATCCGAGAAATGCGAAGGGTTTGGGTTGGGCCGCTTAAATCGATGTAGTCTTGGGATTTTGTTGGAAAAAATCGGAAAACCGAGATACAAATATCTCTACTGCTGTTGGACTGTTTTGAAAATTGTCGGATTTTTTTTTATGTTCCTGTTCCCGTTTCAGGACGGCGCGACACGCGAATACTTTTTTCAATACTTACCGAACGTCATTTTTCTCGCTTCGGGTGCACCGCATATCGTCGTCATATATTACATTATACACATGTATGTGATACCGGATCCATGCGAATGGATTTTATTTCTATTTTACTTTATCACGTTCGGCAACAGCATATAGGTTTGTGTTCTCGAAATGTAGGATGACGCTTTTGTTCGGAGAAACACGCTGACCGGCGATAAATACAATATATTAGAGACGCTCGCACAAATACGACAAATTGAATAAAATATTCGTAAAATATGTTGACATGTTTGTCAGTAGGCGTAGCCTCGAGAAAAAAAAAATCAAAAAAAATCTATTAGTGCATCAAAAAAAGCTATATTGAAATGTTTATCTGATTTTTCTCAACACTTTCGCCTTAAACGGAGTCATTTACAGGATAATAGGAACTTTCAACTGTAATCTACGATTTTCTATTGCATTTTAAACTTAATTAGTTGTTAACTTACACCATGTTAACACTAGATTATTATTATTATTATTATTATTTTTTATAAACAGCTGTAAATATTATATATGTCAAACAACATTATAATTATCATTAAGTTTACATAACAATATCGCCAATAAAACTTTTATATTAAAATAAATAAAAATAAAAAAAAACATTCCATCGAAAAAACTATTTGTTATTTTACGCTTTGAAAACTATTCGACTGTATTGATTTCAAGTTATCATTAAAAATACTTTAAATTATTAAATGGTTTTAGGCACTCATACCCATGCACAGCCCCGAAGGGTGAGTGATTGAGACAATAACCCTTTCCCCCCATACGCCGGGTGATGTTCTAGTAATGGGATACGAAATACCCATAATTCTAAGTATAAATTTCTAATATTACACTTTGATATTACTGTTTTGTTGACCAGTTAGTGTAGCAACTGCAGAACGCAGCTTCTCAACTATTCACAGGTACCTATCATTTTCACTCGTCAGTTATAAAGATTGTATTAGCACCTTTTTATACATTTATTAAAGTCCTATACTAATCGATATACTTTTTTCAAAACAAAATATGAATTTTATATTTTAAATACTTACAGAAAATTATAAAAATGATGCGTGTTGTAAATTGTACTACTTATAGGTATAATTATATTTTTTCTTACATTGATAACAATTCACACTTTTATTTATATTTCATTACTATACTGTAATATTGATTGTAGTAAATCAATTATTCATTAATTAGTTTATTTACTAACTTACAGTTAGTAACTTACAATTATTTATGGGAATAAATAATTTACCCCTTATAGCTTATGCTTATTATTGTTTTCTTGTATTTTTAATCAAATGAAAAATTCGATTAAGAATCCTAATAAGGCTCACCATCTTAGTGATTTTAAATATATATATAAACAAAATATAGATACAATTATTAATAGTTTTGCTGCTTCTAACAAAAGAGTTTTAGATTTTGTTATATTACTAAATATAAATTATTATTATTAACATAATTTATATACTTACCTAATGTGAGAAGAATACATTTAAATTTTAAACTTTACTGTATTTGTACGATATATATGTAGTTTAAGTTAATACAATTAAAAAAAAAAAAATTGGTGGACTATTATAATGATCGTATATATTTTTTGGTTTGAACCCAACTTAAGTAAAAAATGTTCGTCCTCCTCACGAAATTGACCTGAAGATGCTCCTGATACGACGCTAGATAAATTGATCCGCGATAAGTTGGGTACATTTTGAAAGTGGTAAGTTGAGTCTCGGAGAAAAAAAAAGTAGTAGGTAAATTAGGTCCCGGCTAATAATCTGATTGATTTTCAACGATAAAATGTCAATGTAATCTTTGATTACGCTTAATTAAAATACGTATATTAAACGGTGCTACAGAAGGATGGAAAAGATAAGTTGGACAGACAGAATCACTAATGAACCAGTTTAGGATGGGTATCTAAGTGGAATTAATTGTGGAAGAGTATACAGAAAAGGCGAATGAATTAATAGGTCGTATTTTTACAGACGATGGGCTGCTATTTACTATCCTTTAAATGAGTAATCGGTGGATATTTTGTGATTATATACAAGGTACTGAAGAGTACATCTCAGCTAATTCTAAATTTTCCGCAAATATTTGGTCTCGATTTTCTGCTACCACGCATACAACCAATAGCTATGAATCATATCATTCACGATTAAACTTTCGATTTTACACTCTAATATTTTTAATTTTGTAGAGGAGTTATGGGAAATATAGTTTGAGGTTTAAATAAAATTACGAAGCACATAAAAAAAAAAAAAAAAAAATATGCCGGATAAAAACATAAATTTAGGAGCAAATGATGAAGTGCACTAATAATCCAATAACCCGATTTGAGTTTGTTCAATCCATGTAATTTAAGTTTTTACCAAGCGCATAGTTTATAATTAATTAATTCTTATATTTTATAACATGTATGTTTTTAATTAATTTTTTTTTTGTATATTATTAATAAAATTAATTTGTTTTTGCAGGGACCCAATTTACCTACTACCTACTTTTTCCCGGGTCTATATTCCGGGTCTACTTACCTATAAAAGGTCATTTGGGACCCAATTTACCAGCTCCCCCCGACACATACAACCTATGACTGGAATGTTCTTTCGAAATAATATAGACGGTGCAATCAACCAAACGTTTTCCGTATCACGAGTACCACACATATATTCTTAAATCATCACGTATGCGACTGAACATTTAATAAGAAATGAAGACCCGTGAGCGCTTTGAAACAATATAAAGTAATATACCACGTGAAATGTAACTGTACGTTATAATATTTGTACTAGCCATCTGGCAATGATTAACGAGGGTTCTAAAGTATAACGTTATTTCAGGTGTTTTGAACCGTCGGAGAAAATAATATGCTGATCATTCAATGGTGTTTGAACTAAATTTATCTGTCCGTCGAGTCGTCGACGGACAAACGAAAGATACGCTACACCGTACTGTACTGTATGATAACGTGGGTGTACCTAATAAAATATAACTCATAAACGTGGACTTTTACTGAGGTGTGTTCCACAATTGGTCTAAATCCGCGATAAAAAATTATCGGTTTCGAATGTTAAAACGTCACGAAAACGTTCGTTATTCAGAGTGTCCCGGTACTAAGGAAGTTATCATATGGACAAAAAAAAAAAAAGAAAACCGTTAAGACGTAACGGTGAAAAGTCCGTTTTTCGGAGGTGTCCGCCGTGCAGAAATGTCCGTCAATGGATGTTTCACCGTGCACACGGGATACGCTTGTCGAGACCTGTCCGCGGACAGGCCGGATCGGGTACGTTGGAACAGCGGCGTAAACGTCTGCCGTCGAACAAATCGGTCTCCCCCGTACAACGGTCGTTGTCGTCGAAAAAAAAAAAAAACCGCGTCTGCGACGTGAGCGTGCGAACCGCGAGAACGGTCCGTTGCCGCGCGAGAAAAATTATTTATTTGACGTTGTTGTCGTTTTTAACGGTTCGTCGTCGATCCGGGCCCTTACACGCGTTACGTATACGGGACAGCCTGCGGCAGTGAAATGCGTTTTAATTGTGCCAACACCGAAGACGTGCGTCGAGCTTATGATTCACATCTTCGGAATATGTCTACCGCCGCTGCCGAGGCTGTTGCGCAATCGCCACCGTCCTCCGATCGACTCCCACACCACCGCATCCAACGGTTTTCGCCCGTGCACAATAAGTTTGTCCGAACACGTGATTTGGGATCAGTTGCCCCATTGATCCGTGATTGATTTACCGCGCACGCGTCCGTGCGGATTGATCACGGACTCCGAGCTCCGTCGGAACGCTTTTCGGATTTTCAATGATAACACATGAGATCGACAGTAAATTAGTAACATTAAATTGCGATTTAAAATCGAAAAAAAAAAAAATTCGTAATACGTATTTGCCTTCCGTTTTAAAATTGTTTAGACGTACACGGTTTAGTCGTTATTGATGTGCGTTTGTATGTACATATTATGTTTGTAATGTATTTATATCATAATAGTATATTTATTTGACACTACGTACAGTTTATGTCGTGAAACAAAAAAATTGTTGATAAACGTGACATGGAAATTCGAACGCGAAAAATTTGATACCATGAGCAATAAATGTGATAATAGTTTCTGTGACTATTATTCCCCGTCGGAATCAGCGGACCGTTTTGATAGTCCACGACCAATCCTAAAACTGGTCTGACGACGTGTTGGAACATGCGTCTGATAGTTTGAGTTTGGGGTGTGTTGGAACGCAAAAAATGTACTGCCCGTGATCCCACCAGTTCTACGATAGATCGACCGCGTGTCGGAACCATGGATGTATTAAGATCTTAGTGGATCTTAATGTGTCTATGGTTGGAACAAACCTAATATCACTGACTTACCGGTACCGCCTACCACAGTTATTCCGATTACGATTGCCACCATCGCACTTGTGGTGCGCGCACGGTACGCAATACGGCGATGTGCGGGCGGCAGCCTCATCTCGTCAACCATTCGTGCCCGTCACACTTTTTTTACAACCCATTTGCGCCCGAAATTTGTTTGATAAAAATGTGTTGAACCCGTGCAACGTTGCCAAATCGTATCCCGGAATACAAGCCATACTACTTATTAACCTTAAAAAGTTAGAACTGTTGTACATAGCGATGAGCATCATCGAGTGAAAATAATCGATTCACTCGTTATTGTCGTATTGACTAATTTTTTTTATACCCGAAGTGTTGAAAAAATTATAAAATTTAAACTATATTTTATTTAGACGATTATTATTTAAGTACTATAATAGCATATTATACTAATCTACTTAATTTAAGTGTTCATCAAGATAGAAATAATCTATATTATAAATCACAATGGCAACGTTGCGTGCGAAATGGGCGCATATGGGCTATAAATCATAGCACGGGCGGGTATAAGGGGGCATTAGCCCCCTCCCCCCTTGGGACTAAGCTATCCATTTTACAAAGCAATGTATTATTATATATTAATAAATATAATTAATATTATATATTATATAATATATATAATATAGTCCGACAAGGATGTACGCTATCACCACCACTCTTTAACTGCTACATCGAAAAAGCTATAAATATAGTGAAAGCAAAGCTAACAAGATTAAATATTGGGATCAAAATTGGTGGAGAAATCGTTTCAATGATACGATTTGCTGACGACATTGTGGTAATTGCTGAGAATGAAGGTGACATACAGCGTGCAGTTGAAGAAATGGATGAAATGCTCAGAACATCAGAAATGAAAATAAATAGTACAAAAACGAAGATCTTAGTCTGTGCCAGAGACCCAAAAGTAAAAGCTGATGTATATATTGGTAATCAAAAACTGGAACAGGTAGAAGAAATGGTATACCTAGGGAGTAAAATCACATCTGATGGCAAGAGTGTCCACGAGATTAAACAACGCATAGCATTAGCAAAAATTGCCTTTAGTAAAAAACATAAGTTGCTCACTTCAAAAAAGATACATCTTAATATCAAGAAGAGACTTATAAAAACATATGTATGGAGTGTTGCAACATATGGATGTGAAACTTGGGTAATAAATGATACCGAAAAGAAAAAATTAGAAGCGTTCGAAATGTGGTGCTGGAGGCGTATGGAAAGGATAAGTTGGATAGAGCGGAAAACGAATGAAGAAGTACTTAGAACAGTGGGAGAAAAACGTACACTCATAGATGCGATTAGAGGAAGACGCTGGAAAATGGTTGGACATGCCCTGAGACACCAGGAAGAATTGCATAATATTATATTGGAGGGTATGATAGAAGGAAAGAAAACTGCAGGACGCCCGCGGAACTCGTATATAGGACAAATTAAAATCGATGCAAAAGTCAAAACCTTCAAGGAACTCAAAGAAAAGGCGAGGAATCGGTTAGAATGGAGAATTGGAGTTGTAAACCAACCTTCGGGTTGAAAAAAAAATAAATAAAATAAATATAATAAAATATCGTCATTGGGCATTGATGAATATGGTACCTATTTTATATATTTTTTTTATAAATAAATAACTCACTTTTGTTGTTAATTATATGTGTTTACCTATATTTTAAAATGGTTTCAGATTAAAATTTATACCACTAATGTAACTATTTAAACTTTGACATTATTGTGAAGAAAATGATTTACTTATGAGGGACTCAAAAACAAATTCTGTAGTTTAAAATTTTATATAGATTTAAAAAAACCAACTAACTAAATTCTTAAACCTCCTTAAAGCCCCTCCTTTGGTTAGTGATAAAACCCGCACCTGAACCATAGGTAGGTAGTACCTTATCTTTCGGGCGCATCTGTCTACATCCCTGGGAACGCAAATGTACTACTCTGGGGCGGAAATATGCTACAGCCCTCTAGCGGCATACGGATTGATGAACACAAAATAATTGGAATACGCGCGTGATCGCGGTCGCGGACGGTCGGATGCGAGCAACCGCTTCATCATAAACCGTTTTCAATATTTTTCACTCGCGTCGTCCCAACCAGTGGCGTGCCGAGATAAACATTTTTTCGATGCCAATTTCAAAGTCTAGTTTACCACCCACCCACCCATATTTAAATTCATCTCATTCAGAACTCATATATCAATATTTCTCTACCTAAATGTATACGATAATTATGTGATTTACATATTATTATCCAACAACCACCCACCCCTATTTAACTTGATGTCTGGGCTTCATTTAGACCTATATTCGGCACGCCATTGGTCCCAACGCTAATTGAACTCGGTGATCAATACGGTTTTCACTCGCCCCGCGAGTGCTTACACACCTGTGCATCGGTCGCGCACGCCTATACAATATTCAGACGTGTGTGTGCGCTGGGCCAGCGGCCTGTTTAGGAATTGTTTCGAGGAGGGGATGGTACCATTGGGTGACTTACATACAGCCCTCATTTGAGTTTTTTAAAAAAATACTCACCGAACGCAGTGTAATAACAATAATAATAATAGTATTTTGTTTACGGGATAAAAATAGTTTACTATTTTATGCAGTACAAATATTTGTTTTTATTATTATTGTTTATTATTTGCGATCTGTTTAGTTACTAGTTCATCGGTTACTTCATCAGTATTTATGTCTATTGTCCGATAAAAGTGCTTAAGTCCGTTAAGACGTTCCTAAGGAGAAAAAAAAGACCAAAGAGGGGGATTGATCCCTCAAATCCCTCCCTCCATAAATACGCCGCTGGTTCAGGCCTATCCGCGTCCTCGACCGTTATTTTTCGTAAATATTACTACGTACGTAACGCGTAATATGTACGTACGTTTGCAGTCGATACGTTATGGACACGAACAATACATGCGCTCGTAAGTCTTGCGGAACGCACAGGGAGGTTTGTTTATTACACGCGCGGTATTAACCGAGCACCGACGATGGAAAAAAACGCAGAAAATACTTATAAGTTGGCTTAGGGACTTATAGCTCCAACAAATGCACAAATATGCTTCTAAAATCATATATAATATGCATTTATACGCATTAAAAAAAAAAAATAATGACCACATAGGACACAAGATAAAACGTGTCCATCGGATGTAAATGTATATTTAAACTCCAAAAGAAAACTTTGTAGTCAGCTACTCGTAGACTGTGGTAATTTCGGCATTAAACAATTTTACAAAACATACCCGTACGACATTTTACGTATGATTCGACGTTGCGTGGTTATCAAAAACAACGACGGATAATAATCGACTGAACTAAATAAATAATCTATTATTTCGACTATTATCTTTATCGACATTCGGTCGATATCCAGCGGGTTATACGATCGATACGGGTTTATAGTGTTATTGATATTTACACAAAAATTAAAACCAGATATGAGAGGTGATTTGCAAATAGCATATTACTGAAAGTATTAAGTCCTCTTAGTAAATATTTTTTTTCGATCGTTTGAAATATGAAAAATTTGTCAAAATATGCAAAAAAAAGCATAACAATTGTAAAATATGCACTCTCCTGTAAAATCTATCAAATATGCAAAAATATGCACATTCAAATTTTATATACGATATCATGGCACCGAGAAACGAATTTATTTCGCACTCTGCTACATTTAACACTAATTAAAAAAAGTATGTAAATGCTGGAAGTCCCCAAGCCTACTTATAACGTACCCGTTTCAAAATAAATCGGACCGTTTAGGCGTACGGCGTACTGTTTCGATATGCAACCCACCCGCGGTAAGTGGTATGAGTGGTCTAACCTGATCCTCTCTGTACGTATCACGTATTACGTTCTACACGTACACTACACGCGTGGCCATAGTGTTTTTTTTTTCGCTGCACACGGAGGGCAACTGCGTGGAACGACGAACGGATGTTTAAGCGGAAAAAAATAAACTGCCATTCGACAACGTACTATTATCGTTTACCAAGTGCGACCGCGAACCTTTTACAATAACTGCCACGTATTATTTCCAAGGACCCGTTACGGATTCAAGCTAGCCGTGCAGGCGGTCGAGAAGTATCGAGAAGTCGTATTATACGTACCTATACGTAAATCGCGACGGTTCGCATCGCACCATACCGCGTGAACCGTGGTTTCGGATCGGAAGATCGAAGATATGCTGTGGATCGGGAGAAGAGGTCGAACCGTGGCTTAAAAGCTTCAAACAATTCCCTTTAGCCTTTAGAAAAACATGTCTAGATTTTGGCGCGTTCGGTGTCGAGATTTAATTTTTAACTGTTTGTATATGCGAGCCGTGCTGAAATGAAAAAAAAAAAAAACGAAATCTAGCCCACCTCTTGAAGATGACTTCGCCAATGAAGAACGAATAAATGCGTTGCTGAACTTGGCCCATTCGTCGACGATGCGACTAAAAGTACACCGATCACGCATGGATATTTTCCAGGTCACCAAAAATACGATTTATACGTATCGTTTTCGACATTTTCGACGGGTTCCACTTGATTCGGATCGAAACGTTCCAACGGCAACGTCCGATAGCTCCATCTAGTTATGGAAAGTGTATTGTGCACCATACACAATCGATAATGTAATTCGAATGCATCGACTCGCGCACGTGATTCCTGCGATATTTCTGAATTATTTATTGCGTTACAACAGGATAATACGAAGGCGCGTTTCCCAGACAGCCCCGCATAAGAATTTCGGAAACAAGTCTTTTTTTGTGCTACGTTTGTGCTACGTTTGCGCTCGAGTTTTGGCGTTTGTACAGCAAACCCTGGTTTTTAGTGAACTTCTAAATGTGGGTGGGCCACAAAAACATAGAAATAGTATTTCTGCTGTTCCTATGCATCGCGCGTTCTATAATCCATGCGTTTGGTGGCGATATCTGAATATTATTGATGACGGATTATTCGCGCGGGTCCGGTCGCGAGAGCAACACACGCGTTTGCATACGCATGTCGTGTGCGTGCGTAGGGAACCGGTCGTCCGTTCGAGGCGGAGGTGGACCGAGCAGCGCATAAGGTTCAAAGTGCGGGCACGGAATTAATTAAAACGGAGTGGAAGAAGAAGAGAAAAAACGTAATAATAATATTGTTTCAGCCTCGCGGCTCGTCTCGCGACGTGCGTACGGTTATACACCTATACGTATAACATGAATGGGCCGTGGGAATGCTTCGACGGTAAGAGGGTGCGGTGTGTGTGTGTGTGTGTGTGTGTGTGTGTGTGTGTGTGTGTGTGTG
>NW_020272187.1:195718-350864 GCF_003268045.1 Sipha flava
GTGTGTGTGTGTGTGTGTGTGTGTGTGTGTGTGTGTGTGTGTGTGTGAGTGTGTGTGTGCGTGTGTGCGTGAGCGTGTATGTGTGTGAGCACTGTCCGCAAGTCCGTGGATCGAACACAATATAAGTTTGATATTATAATATGCGCGCGCGAGAGATCTATAAACGGTCGAGATACGAATCATCGCCTATTGCGCATTGTTTCGTGAAAAAAATTAATATAACAATCGTATTAACCGTACACACACACGCACATCTTCGTATTATTATAATAAAGTGTATTATACTGATGTCGGGTGTACACGCACACATACATGTGTATCCGTGTACATCGCGATACACAATTTGACCTCCGTAGGTCGTGGAGTTCGTAATTTAATGTTAGGGAAGAATATTACAATATTATATGTATATATAAGCACATGTACACCAACGTGTACTTATATAAATATAGTTATAACTCGCGTACATGTATTGTATTATACCGATTTACATCGTACATGATAGTACGAATTCAAAACGTTACTACATAATACGTAATATTATTCTTTATATCTCATTGCAATGGCGTTTTTTTTTTTTTTTTTTTTTTCGAACGAATAGTTCGCGTCGCTTAGATTCCATCGTGCAGGAGTACGAACCGAGAGTGAAAAGTTTCTCACTTATAAATCGATCGATTTTCAAAGCTTACATCTAAAGTTATTACTGTTTTAGACGCAGAGATGAAAATAATAGTTCAGTGCAGATAGTAACAACACTTACGTCTGAGCCTACAGCGTGAGACTGTTTGCAAGTGAAAACTAATTCATAGCATAATATTGTTCTACTCGAGTGAATAGTATTTTTTCCTTTTAAAAACGATACAGTTCAAACTAAATGGAAATAGTCAAAATGTATATTGTTGATGAATTGGTGTAGTACATAAGCGTAAGTTTTGCATATTAATATTGTACGATTCGTGATGATTACGTTGCGTGTTCTTGCCCAAAAATCATGTTTCTTTTATCGTGATGAATGTTTATTATCAATCTTAAATGGTACCATATTTTATTTATACACGCAGTGTATCTAGAAAGTCCAGAAACCTTCGACTTGTTTGCGCACATATAAGATTATAGTAGTGACAGCCTATAATGTATGCACGACGTGCGATTAAAGATTAATATTTAATTTAATTAACGACCGGCCGACTTGATGTGAAGAGGTCAAACGAAATCCGACGGTAAAACATAATAAATTACGTTCATCAATCGTTCAAAAACAAAACCGTAAAACGACAACAAACGAAGAAGGGCTACCAGAACGTGTTTTTTCCGTCGTCGCTGTTGTTTTATTAGGATTTAAAAAAAGTAGTTTTTAACTTTCTTGAACACGTAGGTACCATATGTTACATCGACGGGAAGCAAGTTTTAACGAGTATCCAGAATCGTAGACATTCCAACGTTCGATTAGGCGCTACAAGTTTCGTTCTGTGTTTAATGCGTTCTCTGCATCAGCGAAGTAATAAACATTTGTAACGCGATCGGGATGATGTTTTCGAACAAATTTCGTCTTTCGTACGTACCCATAATACGAGAGCTCGAAAACGATGTCGATACGATATTTCATTATAATGAACGAAAAATTTTTTATAAAAAAACATCATTCGATCATTGTCGATCGATACATTTTTATAACATGTATATTTATTATTAAATTGCCTACTTATAACCCCTTGTAATAATTATCGTATCACTATGAAACAATTCTAGTTAGTTGCGCCGTGCGTTTTAAGCTCATTTAATGTTATCGGACTAATATACGATTGATAATATTGTAGATGAACTGTCGTACAATATTAAAAATAGTCATCCGTGACAACGAGCTTTGAAGTACAAACAAATCCTCGTTGTACATTGACACGTATTTAAGGATACAGCGAGAAATCTCATGGTCGCGTCTCATCTCCATCAAAACCGGGATGTAGGAATTCAATTTACGGTGCTATCGAGTAGTCATGGTATAAATCGGGTATAGTTGTTGATAGGTCGGTCTCGATTGAAAACTACGTCTCATAAACGACGCAAGACCGGATCCGGAGAAAAAAAAACCGAAACTAGTAAAAGATAAAATTGTAAATTAATATTATGCTTGAATGAATACACGAATTAAGTTAACATTTCTTAGATCTTAATCGTCGTCGTTGACAGTTGATTAACTTACAGGAATTTTACAAGCGTCTGAAATGTACCGTAATTGATTTATTGTAGACATTAAGGTGGAATATTAGTTCGAAACGAATTTCGAATCAATATCATGGCGATGTTCGGTCATAAGAATTGAAAAAGACCGTTGAACATAATCCGCGGTCAGACATGACGGTGAACACGTTGTGTTACGTATCAATTATTACTTACCACGGGTTCATTTTGTGTTAAGTTTTAAAAATAACTAAAACCATAGTACTTGCAGTTAGTTATTCGTCGCGTATTTTTTCTCCTGAAACGGTTTCCTGTATAATATACTCCGTCGCAAACGTATTATTCGCGTCGTACGGTCGTCGTGAACTGCAGCAGCTATCCAACGATTTCCATACGAATAAGTCGGTTTCATTTTTTATTTTATTTTTTACCGTTATTGAAAATTTGTTCACGTCGCGAAAGGTCTCGAATTCAGTATTCTGTGCATCAATTAATTGATGTATATACCCGTGCGTTTTTGATCGCTGCGCGGCCCCGGACAAATAGCATTCGAAATAATTATTTACAATAATTTATACACCCAACGACTGCAGAGCGAAACGGTTATCTTTTTTTTCTTTTCTAATTTAAACGTTCAACTTGTCCGGACGGCGAACATTAGTTTCCTCGGTTTATTATAATCGTAAGCGTACGTATTTTATTTATTACGAAATAAACGCGCAGGTTTGCGTTAATGCGCGCGAGCGTAATATATAATATTTCGGTGATTTATCGTACCCAAATATTAACACGGCACCGAACCGAGAGTACCTACATAATAAATACTGCCACCGTAACTTGTAATTTTGAATTATGCACTCGTAAGTTCTAAGAAAGTAGAAAATATATTATTTAACGGCCATGCAAATATTCGCGACCGTGTGTTCTTAACGCGTCAACAATAATAAAAAATGAAAAATAAAAAGTCATCTAAAAATATCATATTTTAATCCATAGACAAATCAAAATGTAAATCAATATTCATATGGATAAATTAAATTTAGACTGTAAAAATTATCTTTTTAATTTATGTTTATATATAAAAAAAAAAAGAAAAAAAGTATACCGAAGTTCTTTAAAAATGTGCACAAAATCAAAGACGCATTATGATTATAGTAACAGTTGACGAATAAAAAATCGGAAATAAAACGTTCCTAGATGTAATCAGAACGGATATGATTTTCAAAACGGAGATGATTTTATCTCCCCTTCCAGAAATCAGACGAAAGGCGATTGGGACCCACGTTGGCCACGCCACTGGATGTAATACGTACGGTTACGTATTAATTATCTGAACGTTAGAACTGTGTTCAGCCAACAGTGACCGAGCGCGACCAAGACCAAAACCAACGGGAAATGGCACTGGTAATATTACGATTCTATCCGTACAGTCCAACCAACTCACTCGATTATGTACATGATCGTAACGATCGATGATACGAGCAAACGTATGTTTGCTTTTGAACGGATTTTAAAACACGTCGTATCGACGATCCTGTCTCGTGCACCGTCCCGATTACGGTTGCGCGTGTTCCCCGCAACGGAAAACTATGAACGTCCCTTGTTCGAACGCTCGGCGAACAACGATTATTCGTCCCTGCGACCGCGGTCCATGACTGTATCACATCATTCCGTCCGGTGAACCGACCGTTGCAACAACAACAACGCTAATACACGCATTTACTGGAGTGCCACATTTAGACATTTTGCGCGAAAATATAGGAGATAGGTCCTCATGAACCTTTTAGATTTTCTAAAAATCGATGCTACTTTTGTGTAGTAGACACGCCGCCGCACGCGAAAACATAATACGCCGTATTATTATAAACGACTTATGTTTATTGACATTATCACAATAAATTCGGGAACTAATACAGTGCTCGACTTGTGGGGGGACGCTGGGGGACGGAGTACCCCAACTAATTTTCAGAAATTTTAGCGTCCCCCTACTATTATTACGCTATAATCATAACATTCAGCCAGTTTTGGGGACGTTCTTTTTTTTTAAAGTAAATAGAGTCCTTTAATTTTTCCAAGTCGAACACTAAACTAATAGCAGGTATATTGACTGATAGCTGTACTGTTATAAATACATTATAGTTGTTTAAATTCCAAACGGCATAATACATTAACATTAATCTACGATACTGTTATCAAAAACAAAAAAAAATAAAAAAAATAATAATAATTTTAAAGGTTCAATAGTTCACAAGTGAGCAAATTTTTGGCCACAAAATGTTGGCGCCCGGGGCAGTTGTAGCCAGTGTCCCTCCCCACCATAAATGCGGCCCTGATGTTACTGGACGTTTTTGATTACGGCTGGCTGCGGTCTCGTACACGTACGGTCGGTGAGAGCAGTCGGCGAACGTGCTCGGTCTCGTCACGGTAACGATAAATGCGCGCGACATCGTCGTCGTAAAAGCTGCCCCGCGGTCACCGACACGCGTCCGACCGCTCGACCGTGTGCATGCGATTGGGTGACGATTACACGCTCCGGCGTGCGCGCGCGTCCGTTACGATTACGATTACGTGCCCGCGGTATATTCCGTTATTGGATTTGCGTTTTCTATTATTCGTTCCACGACTATGGGTGTTCGGTTGTTTATCGACCGACCGCGCGGGCAGGGACGCAGCCGGTTGGGTTGGGGGAGTCCACGGGGTCCGGACCAACCCCCCGAAATGTCGTCGACGACATTTTTTTTTTTTTAGAATCTGAGTGGGACGAAAATGCTAGTGTTTTTAAAATGATACGGTTAGCACGCACATAAATATATATATACATACATATACGATAGACCCTCGTATATACTTCATGATAACCATGTTGATAAGAAATGACACGGTAATAACTCGTAGGTACCTACCTAAGTTACGATAGATTTGTAATATAATAATCATGATTGTCCTTTATCATCTGACTGGATCGTAAATTTTATTTTTTTTTTTACTTGACCCCCTCCCCTACCACCGAAATAAAATCCTGGCTACGTCCCTGCGCGCGGGCTCTCGTCCGGACGGGCCGTGGGCGTACGGTTTACGTACAGTTACGCTAAAATGTACCGACAAAGTACGTGCAAACTTCGGTGAATTGATAAATTTTTATATTTTATGGTACTCGCAGTCGTCGAGGATACTTGAACGGATGATACTACGCTCGGAAGAACATTTAAAATAAAGACCACTCGATTGTGACAACGGTGAAAACAATTTATCTGTATCGGGTAAATTTGTCCACTCGTATAAATAAATTTTATACGTACAACGTTCCGGTCGTGCAATGCGTTGTGTATCATAGCAATATTCAATACACAAGACCCTAGTTATGACGATATTAACCATGAGCGTAACTTGGAAATATATTAGGAGGGGCAAATATACAATTACTTATCTAACGAAAAGGGTGTCCGCGGTCCAGGGTTGGACTAGCTCGGCTCGGAAAAAATAATTTCAAACGGTCTCAATGGAACTTTATAAGTAGGTACCTAATCAAATAATTGTTTAGCCGAAAATGTATCTTCGTAACTCAAAAAACAATATAGGTACACAAAGGTACATTTGAATATTTTAAGATTTTATGTTATACCTTAAATAAATTTAGTTCACTCATAATATATCTTATCTATAATGTTGATGTAATGACCTACCAATTAGGATGAATTTTACAGCATAAAAAATGATTTATTTTTAATATGTTTATACATTTAATTTTAATTGAGTTGGACAAAGTTGACTTTCGCACTATAGTCTCCTGTACTGTTGGGTCGATCGAAAGTTTGCTGGACGAACTTGGGGCGTGGGACCGAAATCGGACCGTAACTATAAACTTTCGTCATCCAGGCTAATGAGCTACGGCCCGGGTTGGTATTGCAGTCACGGAGGCGAAAGTGTCCGGCACGTGGCGGTAGCGGTCATGCAGTGTTTTTTTTTTTCGTGCGCAGGATCGATGATAACATTTTTCAACGGAGAAGCGTGTACCGTAACTACCGCGCGAAAAGCGGCCAGAATTAAATCTGTCTTGCGACCATGGGCGCAATCAGAGCCCAAATATTTGGAGGTGCTGAAATCAATGAAAATTAAATTAACTGTAATTACTATAGATTATATAGATCTGAAAAAAAAAAAACAGGAGTGCTACATTTGAACCTGGGGGTTGCTAAAAATCCTATTGTACCCCCTTGTTGCGCCTATGCTTTCGAACGTCGTATTCCGCTAGGTTTAATCGACCAAGAACGAGAACTAATCGGTCGCACCGGAGGTTGCGATCGGTACAATCCGAGAAAAATAAATAGTTTTTTAATCTCGTCGCCTCGTGCTGGCCGAAAAACGTTTCGAAACAAACATGCCGCGGTACTGTGGATACGGATTGTTTCTATTCGAAACGACCGTTTGGAAAACGCATTTCGACTTGTCAGTGGGTTCCGGAACAACGTAAGACCGGAGGCGCATTCAATTCGAACGTGTAAAATTGCGGTGACCACTGTTGTCGCAACAACCTCGCGAAAACCTTTCCGGAGAAACAGTGTCGTCGTGTCGTATCCGCGTAAGTACACCTGTCACGAGGGCACGCGTACAGGCAGTCGCTTTTGGCCGCATCGTCCCGCGCACCACGGTTTTTTTTTGTGTCCGTGCACGGTCAGGGCCGGGGTCCGGACAGTCGGGATACCGGGAGGTGGACCGCTTTTACTGGCAGGGAAGTTTTTTTAAATTTTTTTTAACGTTTATCGGTTTATGTTCATTGTGTTTACAGACATGGACACATGTATTTCACACATAAATTAAAATATAAAACTATAATTTTAAATCATTACAGTTCAAATGAAAAACTTATTGCAAGTATCTACATTTGTATTCAAGTTGTGATTGAAATTTATTTTGCAATTGTTATGTTGTGTCTTACACATGGACGCAAGAAAACCACATTTTGTGGAGGCTCGGGGCCCGGACCCCTCCCTCCCCTAAATCCGCCCCTGTACGTGCGTGCGCTTTTAAGATCATCTGCGTCTTTGCAAACGTCCGACGAAACGCGCAGGCGAGTATATAATAAAACGGCAGTGAATCGAGAGCGCACGCACGACCGCAGCAGGGGCAGCTGTTGCCAGAAGAGGTCTCGCCGTCGGGTCAGAGTTTGCGATGCAGCAGCCGCACGTCGTATCCGTTGCCCACCCGCCCGCGCGCGTCACAAAAAGCGCGCGCGAGATCGACGACATCGTATCACGTTATACAGGGTGAATACATGGGAACGGGCGCATTTTCAAATATACGCGTCAACATTTTTTTTTTATGACGCATACCTCTGAAGAAACTACACAACACTGTTCGAAAGGAATATTATTCGTGTTTTAATGGTGAACATAAATGTAGTGGTGTTTAATGGATATCTCAAAGAAGACTACGATTTGTGACTAATGTTTTTTTCGAACACATTTGAATACGTTGGCTTGCGTGTAGCTGTGTTAAAAAAAAATCCTTCTTAACGTTAGCAACCCTTCTATGATATATAAAATAAAATCATGATCAAAATCGATTACACCATGCAACCGACGAGGGCGAATGCGAGAACCGGCGGTGACATCTTCGTCAATAGATGAGGTCGAGTAAGATTTTTTTTTTCGATTTTTCCTTTTTTTTTTTTTTTTTTTGGGTATAATTTTTTTTTTTTTTTTTAAGTTTATTATTGTTATGTTGCGCGTACACGATGTGAAATAAAATATGTTATGGAAAAAAAAAAAAACGAACAAAAACCTTCGTATAAAAATATAATTAATAGTGTACCTTTTACTGATATTCACCTTTACACGTGTGTACACAAAAAAGAAAATCGTTCGGCACCTGCCCTCGGTTGAGGGGCGTCGTAAAATGTGTCAACATATCACGGGAACCAACCTACCTGGTTTTGAATTTGAAACGAATTCAGGTGTGCATAAACAATTCCAAACAATGTATTTATGTATATATACATAAATATAACTTAGATCCACCTACTATAATAAATATGCCTCGAAACTGTGCGTAGGTCCCATTTAAACATATCCACTATACGTACACCGTCTTAAAATATCATACATATATATATATATAATGGAAAACATGATATTGTATACTCGTGAATTTTTGATTTAATGAATTTCAATATTTAATAATATTGAGCCATACACGTATGATTAGCTTAAACCGTGTTCATTATTCTTGTTAAACGCTCACGTACTATGATTGACAACTATAATAATTATTATTCTAAATCACATATTGTCCAAATTTAGGTACCTACTTATATCTTAAACATAATATACTGTTCCGTTTGAACTGATCCCGTGTGTTAATTAATTATTATAAAATGTATTTTAAAAGGCACGTTTTGAGTTTAACTAATATTGAACAGAAATAAAACGTAACCATAAAACGAGTTACGATTGTTATAAACAAGAGTTATAAAAACAAACCAGCTGTAAAAACTAATCGTACGACGGTTATAGCGTAGGTACATTTAATATGCGTACGTCTGCTGCGGTGACAGACGGACGAAAGACCCGGGGCTTCGGGAAAAAGTAATAATCAAAACGACAAACGCGGTGTATCGATCGACCTGTTGGAACGGGCGATAAAACTAAAATAATCGGGTCACCAAAAAAGGTTTGGAAGGTTAGGGGATTCGAAAAAGCGGTTTTGATCGCATCTATACGACTGCGAGGACGAACATGAAAGAAAGACGATATCTATTAAGTGGAAACCGATCTCCCAAGAGTTGGAGATAATATCGAACTGTTTAGAGAACAATAATTACAAGTTGAGTAATAATAAAAATAACAATAAACTGTAATCTCCACACGGATCTGTACGGATAAAGCTATAAATTTATTTTTATATTGATCTAATTTCGTGCATTTTTTCGGACTACGAAATAAAAAATGAACTCTCGCGCGATATCCTGTAGAAAATTAACATGTACAACCGGTACTCAAATACATCGTACAATATTATATCATCTTAATACATCTGTACATAATAATGATGTCTCATTCGTAGTGATCTTTATTTAAAAATAGTGTTGTTGTTATAATATACTTTCGAAGTATTATACAATTATACGTCGTGTCAGAGGTCTCCTTATTATTGCCCGCGGACTACATTTCGGCGCACGTCGGTTTTAGTTTTAACGGCCCGTCGAAACGTATTACATAAATATTGTTCAATAAATAATCAATGAATCTTCAATACTTGGTTTGAAATCAGCATTGATTTTTATTCGTATTTAGTTAGAAAAACTAAAAAATACATTTGATAAAAAAACAGTTTTCACACTCGACTTTTAACAATTTAATATCGTGAATCAGCAGTGTTAGATATTTTTTTTTTTTCATTATTTAAACCTTGTTGATAACTTTCTACAATTATTTAATAACAAAAATAACATTTATGCACAAATAAAGACGTATAATTACATACAGTTTAAAAAAATAAACCTGTCTAAACGATGGAAAAGATGCATATGATGAAATGATCTGCGGTGTAATGCTAGAAAAAAACTGCATAATGATTGATCAATAATAAATCGAACAAAATATATTTTCATGCAAATAAATGTATTGAATTACACTCGTTACATTTTTGTTGTAAAAACATTATCCGTTCGTATTACATAATATATTTACATATATAAAACGACAACACAAAAAAATTGTTAACGTTTTACAAATACCCGAAAGCTCAGGGTACGACACAAAATATGCAAAACACATAACTCAATCTAAATGAATTGAACTGGATCTTGAAAGATTATAGACGTTTATAACTAGAACGATAGGTTGTGTAAATTAACTTTTGCAGACCAAATAATATACGACATACTATAAGTGAACAATAATGTTCGTACGCTTTAGAACGAAATGTAATGCCATTGTATTCTGTACACGGATTCGAAACAAATAAACGAGGAACTCGCCGCATTTTCTGCTGATCTTTAAAAATAATGCCGTTGGAACATTATTCATTCCGTCGACCAAGTCCAATTGAAATACTACGCGTAACTGTTCGATTGTTCGCAGTTATGATCGACGAACGCGAACAAGGTGTGATACGCAATATTGACACTCGATGACGAGCGTTTGTTATTATTACGTTCACAACTTTCCGCGCATCATGAAATTGCTATAGGCACCACAGTATACACACTACAATAATATACATCGGAACGCCCCGAAGAGAAATACACTGCGGTGACCCTATTTATACGTACTTGTAGTGCTCGTTTAACACTTGAAATTCGTTAGTACAGATATAAATACGTCGAAAATCTCGTAAACTACTACGAATACCGCAACATAAAAACGAAACTCGTATTTCGTTTTAATTACGAGATATAGAGTTTTTTTTAAATTTTTTTTCGGGGGTATCACGTGTTATACGAATCGTGTAAGTTCCGTAGTTCCACGATGGTAAAATGTCCGTCGTCATGAAGTCGTCCATTAAATCGGTCCTGGACACAACTTTTTTGAAACCCGATAAAATTTGGTGCTCTTATGCTTTACGTTATAATAGAAAAATAAAATTTAAGAAACACAAACGATCAATTAGGTTTCAACGAATATATTCCATACGTTTATAAATAATAATGTTTGGGTACATTTAAAAAATATTTTAATCGATACCAAAGGTTAAATTGACTGGTTTCGGGGTAGAATTTACGGTTGATTATTAAATACAAATATTAATCTGAACAACAGTTCGTACGCTATATCGAAACAGATTTTCCGGGAGAAAACCGACGGACAACTGTGGACAGTTCAAAAACCATAGAAATCTCGTTCGCAATGGATTGGGAAAACAAAACCTATAAAAATACATAATTTATAATCTAAATGCCTACATTATTATTATTATTTTTTTTTTTTTTTTTTTTTGACATTCCAAAAACAAATTCAAAGGTCGTCAACGTGTGTCCGGCAACACGCCTTGACAGGCGTGGATAATAGCACGAAAACGGACAGTTAAACCGAATTTTCAAGTTAAACGTGTGCGTGCGTAAAAGTGAAACAAATTACAGGAACCGCGGCGGCCAACGCCTCGGCGGGATGGTGGCGCGGGCAAGACAATTTTTCAAATTCGCGCATCGAATACTTATGCATATCACGTGCACGTACGTATACATTTGATGCATTAATAATGTGTGTAATAATCCAGGAGGTGCACGCGGCCGCCGCCGGACGACTAATAGCCGATCGGATTTGTTTTTATTAATTCGTACGGCGGCGGCGGCGGCGGCGGCGCGTGTTGTATTAATATGATAATAGGTATAACGCGCGCGTGAATAATACGCGGCTCGCGCGGAGCACGACTGCTCGGCCGCAGAAACTTATTCAAGTTTCGTAAGTAATTTATTGGAACTATTCTCGTATTTATGTAAATCGAACGAGTCGGCCATGCGTACATCGCGCAGGTCGTACCAGTGTAACACGACGATGCACGTACGGTACGAGGACGACGACGCGGGCGCACGCATTACGTTATTTTTTTCGTTTTATTCGCACGTTACATCTCCTTCTTCGAACCGCCCGTGATTTATCCGAAGCTGATGCGGTACCGGGTCCAACCCGCCAGCGCGATCGGGGCCACTGGGCTCGTCCGATTTCTCATTTCCTCCTTCAAAGTTCATGCGAACGTTGATATTACTCGCCGTGATTCGTATCGACCGCGTGACCGCTATAAACTGCGACAATGGGGACCGAGTGCAAAACCATACCTAAATATACCGATTTAATCGGTATTCGAATTTTGTACTTCGGTTCGACCGTCGCATCACACCCTCCGGCCCAGTTAAACGAATCCACAAAACACATCGAACATCACATCGTGTTCTACGTTAGTTCAACGGTGCATTTGTCCGTAGATTATTTCAAATAAAAATTTGATTTGCGCGCCATGGAGTGATAACGTACTACTAATGTAACGCCGAACCGTTCGTAACTTCAAGAACACGGACATGACTATAAAAAAAAATTTGACTATTTTAAGCTTTGTGTAACTTTATGATATTTAATATTTATAAATATATATATATATATTTTTTTTTTTGTACCAGTACACTAATAAACATCTAAAACCTAACGGAGAACAGTGTTGTCATAGCTTGACGTACCTGCATTTCTTGACCGTACAAAACAGTGGGATGAAATCCAAACTAGACGCAGTGCACACGGTAACACGGCGGAATTACGCGAATCAACAATATCGTCGTAACTCGATCACTCTGTTCCGGTCACCTATGTCGAGCAGCCGTGACTTGAACGATCCTCATCGCACCCCTCGAGCTAGTACGACACGTCGTTGTACGCAAAAACCGTACGGTCTTTAGCTTTCATTTTTATTCCGTTAAGTAGACGCGGGCGCATCATATGTTATTTCGGCATCGGTTGGTTCCAACCGCGATTCAAGTTCATAAGTCCGTCTACGGTCGCCCAAAACAATTCGTTCGTCGTCCGAGCGACGACAAAAACGCATTATTTAGTTTCCATCGGTTTTCAGATCCGCGTGCGGACGACATTACCGACATTGGTCTGAACACGAACGCGGGTAACAGCGGAAGCTGTGCACGTCGCACACCCGATTGTTAAAACGTTATTGTACTGTTATGCACACGTCGACGCTGCGAGGCACGAAAACATCGTATCGGAATGTACGACGCTGCATAACTAAAATATATATATATGTATACGCTCACAGAAGTGCACAGCTATTATTTTATCGTCGTCGTAAGTGATTGATTTTTCAAAAGCGAAAGTTCACACAATAGGAGAAAATTACTTTATTATATTGTACGTACACATGCGACCCGTCGTCAAGCCGTAAAAAATCACGTTTGTACGGTTCAAAACTGTGGTATATCTGCACGCGTGTGTCGTAAAAACTAATTACGGTCGTAGTAGGACGCATCTTAAAGTCCAATGACGTGCGGCCGAGATAATGTTCGAATGTAAATTTTGCGGTTTTGTGAAAGTTTTTCCCGCGCACAGTCGAATCGTTTGGATTTATTTATAATGCGCACGCGACGCAATATACGCTACTCATCGTTTAGATCCGAAATGATTTATATGCGCGTCCCGTGCACGGGTGAAATAGCAAACGTGTACTGGTTGAAAAGATACAGCCAAGTTAAAGGTTGATTCTCATCTTACTGAAACTTATAAGTTCTACGAGACGGTTGACCATTTTACACGTGTCGACTGCTTCATATTATCGTTTTCGTATAGATCGTAAAAAACTAGAACGAAACTATAAAAATACACTTAGATTAATTTCCGTTTGAAAATATTATAATTGAAAGTAATAAATATGTTCGTAACTACTATGCTTTAAGTTGAATAAGATCGATCAAACGATGATAGTTATTGTTTTAAAACTAAAAAAAAACAACAGTCATTTCTATGTTATCCAGTTCACTCGAGGAGTTTATTAAATTTAATTTTTTCTCTACTATATATACAATGCACAAAATAAACAATATTGCTTTATATTTTAATTCAACGTTTTGAAATATATAAACATGCCGAAATTATATTTTTTCGTAACAATACCTACGTCCTTTTTTATTGATCATCCTCTTACCATTCTCTCTTCAATAATAATATAGATTATTCGTAAAGGATTAAGGTCCACTATTCTGAATAAATAGTCTTCACCGCCAAACTCTGTTTTTAAATTGATATCTATATCTATATATATATATATATATATATATATATATATAAATGGAGTCAAAAATGTATAAAAATTCATCAATTGAGAACGGCTGGGTCGATTTGGCTTAAATTTTTTTTTCGAAGGATTATTATGCATATCGGTTGATGAATAGACGTGATCAGGACAACGTTATTCTACGATGTGGTAAGCTTTGTCAACAATTCATGGTCGATATGTATGTAAAGATAGAAAGCGAACGATTTCAATATTTGCGATTCAATCAAAAAAAGCTGCGTGCGGAAGATTCTCAAAACAATTGTTAGATACCGGTGATGAGAAAGTTACTACAGATAAAACGGGATGCATACAATTACCGACCGATTTCTGAACAATCATTGAATCGCAAGATGCTCTCATTAACCAGATATTTCCTAATGTACGTAGACAATACACAAATCATGATTGGCTGGTAGAAAGAGCAATTTTAGCAGCAAAAAATATGGACGTCAACGAATTGAATCTCAAGATACAACATTTTTTACCAGGAGACTTGGTGTCATACAAATCTATTGATGCAGTTTCCGATGCTACTGAAGCTGTAAATTATCCAACAGTTTTTAAACTCAATGGATTTACCAGGTAAGCCACCTCATAATTTACAACTGAAGGTTTGATCTCCGGTTATTTTGCTTCGTAATTTTAATCCACCACGGTTGTGCAACGACACGCGATTAGTCATTAAATAATTAATGAAAAATGTTATCGAAGCCGTAATTTTAAATGGCGAATTCCGAGGTGAAAATATATTATTACCGCGAATCCTTATTGTACCCGCAGACATGCCAATACAATTTAAACGCCTTCAATTTCCAATTAGATTGGCATTTGGAATGACTATCGAATAAGTCTCAAGGCCAAACGATGTCTGTCTGTGGCTTAGATTTGAGCACATCATGTGTTTCACATGGACAATTATACGTGATGTGCTCTCGAACCATCCAGTTTCTTTGTGTTGGCGAAAGATGGGATAACAAAAATATTGTACACTCTGTTGCATTAAGTGATTGATATTGTTTTTTCAAATATTTTTATAATTATTATATATAATTTTAAAGGATCAATTTTAATAAATTATTAAAAAAAAAAACATTTGATGTTTTCTCATTTTTATATTCCGTCACCGTTCGCAGCACTCCATACCTCTTCCACTTATACACCACATCCATACACACTTACATTAAATTAGTTATTTTTTTGTAACAAAATATTCTCTAGAAATAATTTAAGTGACAAAACAACGTTTGCGGGTCAGCTAGTAATACAATAAAAAAAATGTTTATGTTTTGAATATTTGCAAACATTTACCATTAAACTCAATACGAATGATAATATTACTAGTTGAGTGTGTAGGTATACGAAATTGTACGATTAGAGATTCAATAAATTCGATTTCTAATATTTTGTTTCAAGAATTTGCATTAAAATGTGTAGTTAGTTGGAAGGTCGAAGGTGTCGTTCAAAAATAAGATAATTCAACAGAAGATTAAGTAAACATATTATTGTTGGGTTCATAACTGATAATTAAATACTGTTTTGTCAGCGATCGAATGATAAGGATAAATCAAAAACAACTGTGCTTTTATAGTATTGTATATTACACACTCGCAGCTTTCATCACGTTAATAAATCAATTCTAATTATATCTTTGTTAGACGTGCACGAATATACATATATATATACACACACGAATAGGTAAAGTATGTCCCACCCGACATATTCATATACGGTCCAAGTATTTTGCGACGTTATCCGGGACCCGCAGCAGGATTGTAATTTATAGCGGAAAACGCAAACAATAATCTCGTAAAAATTCACAACGAAAAATAAAATAAATAAAATTAAAAATAAAATTCCGTTAGAAAGCATCTCCGCAGCAGCAGCAGCAGCAGCAGCGTGTCTTCAACTAACTGTGCTACTGAATATAAACTAATCCAAAAGTTTTAATGAGGAATACTGCAGCCGATTTGCTTATCTGATACGACGTGTACCATAAATCCTACAATTATCGCCGCGTTCGATACCGATCTCTCGGCGAGCGCTGCTGAACAGTGGGATAAATGTCCCGTTTCGCTGTACACACACACGCGTGTACCTATATAATATTTATATACCTATACGTACTGCAGGTAGCCGCAAGTCGAGAATATTTAAATTCCAACTAATTGAACGTGAAATTTAATGCCGCGCTTGCGTGTCAGCGGGAACCGTACGAGTGCTGTGTTTTAAAATTCTCGGCGATGATAAATTATTGATGTTGAAATCATTATTATTATTTGTTCGGCAAACAAAACACCCGGAACATAGCTGCGTCCGTAGGTGCTGGTAAGGGGGGGGGGCAATAAGGTTTTTAGCACCTCTGAGTTCAAATATAGATCTCCTGGTTTTTTTTTTTTTTCCAGATATATATGTTCCACAGTAATTACGGTTGAATAACATTTTATTTTATTTTCAGAAATTTCAGCACCTCCAATATTTGGGCTTCAGTCTTTGAACGGCCCACGAACATCTATGCGTGTTATACGCCGTGCGACGTCGACTGCATAATGGAATAGAATTTTTGGCCGGTTCAATTAATATTACAGTTGTTTCGACCGGAGACGACAGTGCATCACGTCATCGGATGATCATTCGGTGTCACCGAAACCGTACAGTTGGTTTAGTCGGTCGAATCACGCGCTACAACGCAAAACTGCGCCCGTTTTACCGTATCACTTGAAAAAAGTAACGCAACAAGTTCGCGCTTAATGGAATACAAGTGTCGTTCATTTCAAAAATATCACACGTAAATCAATACTATTGATGATTTTACAAAGAAAAATCTGCGAATTACTTTTTTTCCTAATATTTATACGTATGAAATAATTTAATTTTAAAAACCACGAATTACAATTTTCTGGCACAAAACCATCGTGATCCTAAAATTCATGAATGTTTTTGTTTTTCATATCCATTCCAATACACATGATTGTAATTGTGGGCAACTAGCGTTGGCCCCGACTAATTGAAAACTTAAACGTTAACGTTCTACAACTACACAATTCACTCTACGGTGAACCGAGTCTTATCGCGTACGCGGAAAATCGGCAGAATCCGAAACGGGGGGGGGGGGGTCGCGTTGAACGGGCGTCGTTCATAACTGCACACTTTCAAAAACAGGCCATCGTTCAAAACCGCACACTTTTATATCCCACATATTTTCGCCAAATTAAACCGTTCAATACCGCACAAATCTGTATATATGTATATATCAATTACGTATACATTTATCTAAAATAATATGAGTGCCCCTAGAGACCGAGGGGGGGGGGGGTCATTCGCTCGTTCGGACAGTTATAAACGAAAATATCCCCCGATTTGCTATGTAACATCACCCCAAGTAGGTCCCAGGATAAGAAAAAGATTTTGTGTGGGACTCGTACGAAACCGGCAACGTGAACTGCGCATGGAAAGCGTGCATAGAGAAAGGAACCAAACGCTTGCGGTTTTGAACTACCGACCTTTAAAATTTCCCTTTCTAACAATAGAATAAATATATGCGGTATTGAACAATGCAAAATGAGCGGTTATGAACGGTAACCGTGCGGTTTTGACCGCCGCGTTGAACACCACCGTCAGTATTTAATGGTATTGCGGTTTTGCACTCACCTCGACGGAGTCCTCTTCCGTCTCCAGTAAAACGCGTAGCGGTCGTCACCGGACCGGACACGGTCGTCTCGTTCTACGGTTACGCGGCCACTCGTTGCCGCGATCGACGCGGTGGACGGCTCCTCTCCCCACACAATACGGTCGTCGGCAAAGTCTCCACCGTCGACGGCCGCGTCCGGAGCGGACAGTTTGTTGTACCGTATGACGTGTTACGATACCGCCGTGTGGATCCGTTTACCTGGTAGTCGATCCCGTTTCATAGTGATCAGTAATAGATCGTCTTCTAATTCGACGAGTTCACACTTGATCACTCGACACAAGACCAGGAAATCAAGAAATCGCTGTGCCGTTACGTTTGACGCAGAGCGTACGCTAAACGTTATCGGATTCGTTAACAGTAACAACGAAGTATAACAATTATAACCTCCCGAATAACGTTTAAAGTCGTTTACGTAATCCGTACCGTTTATGGCTAGCGCAGAAAAAATGTATTAATTAAATAAAAATAAATAAAATGTTACTCTTTCGGACAGGAGGTACCTGTAGAACTTCGCCATTTAGTTCTTCCTAAACATTTGTTACAGATACCCGATGGAATTGTTTCGGAGAGTAATCGCCTGCGTGCATTTCAATCTGTGTAATATTTTTAAAAAAAATAAATTAAGATCGAATCGTATAATTTATTTTCATTCGGATATTTGTTTCGTTAGACAATTTAATAATATGTACAAATGTTTGTATTATTACCGACATCGATAGTTTTAAAAATACGAGCTGTCCGTGTAAAATGTTGATTTTGGCATTATTCTCCATAGTAATTGAATGTTTCAACTAACCTGAATGTCTGGACTATTGGTCGGATAAATATACGTAGGTCGAAAATCCTGTATGTTATAATCCGGTAAACAGTAGTTTCAAAACGTTATGACACGGTTCTGTTTTTTGATGTTGTCTGTCACTATGGTCGGTGAATCTATATATAAAAGCGCTGAAACTGTAAATCAAGACACCGTGGTACCAAATTCAAAACAAAATTCTGTATAGAAATAACAATGCTGTATTGTTTACCAAATCAATTTTATAAATCAGGCTTATTTATATTAATATTTATTTTATTTCATTTGAGCCAGCTAAGAATAAATCTTAATTTGTTTTTTTCAACCACATTTAGTTGCCTATTACTTAGACTAGACGAATGCTACTCGAGTTACCAGTTGGCAACGCACCGCGTAAAATCCATTTTTCAAACAACCTTCAAACGTAACAATGAATTGTTATTAGTTAATTAATTAATTATTGTTAAATAATTATTTAATGTATTCTGTTCGCTGCTACTTTTGTCTAAAAAAACACCAATGATTCAACTAGATGGTTGAGGGGAAGGATACTAATCAATATATCATATTCAAGTACACATGTTTAGGTTTATAGAAAGAAGAAAAAATTGAACCTTTTGTGAGGCTCTAAAAATATTCGCTGCTCTATTTAAAGTAAAATTAATACGTTAACGACTTAATTATTTACGACCTAAAATACGATGTATTTGAATTAAGACAATAAACGAAAATCTTACCGTCCGAAGTCCACACGGGATTGTCCGTTATAATAATTCTTGAAAACAATTGTTCTCAGTTATTGATAAATGCTTTAAAACGCGCTGCAACGTACGAACACAAATGATATACTTTTACGGAGTTCAAAAATCTAAAACATTAAACCGACCTCGTCACCGCGATAGGCTGGAATCCTAATAAACTTTTATCGACGGTGCTGCATTCACTATCGTCAAGTGTCAGTGAAAAAATATTCGTGATAATTACGTAAAACAACGTTATCGTTCGTAATCTTAAAAATTAAAACGACGGTTAAAATATTCTGTTTTTTTTTTTTTTTTTTTTTTTGGGCAGCTGAGTACGTATTCCTCGCGCTGTGCCGGCAACGATCGCGCGCGTAGGCCGTGTTGAGTCGAACGATGGCTTTGCCCATGAACACGGGAAACAGACCGAGTGGGCCATTTACCGAGCGGCAGCGTTGTATTGAAACAAGGCCGTATTTAGACTAATTTTTAGGGAGGGGGGCGACTCAAATTTTTCCTTTGATTTAGGCTCAAAATTTATAAGTTAAACGTTTGGTAATATTTAAATCTGGAGAATCCTTAATATTTGTGATTTTTTTTTTTTATCTAATGCCGGATCCACTTAGTATCGACATTTGTGTAGTTCTTTTTTAACTCCTGTCGCTTGTGTTTTATTTGTGTTTTTCACTAAATATGGACCCGACAAAAAGCCCAATTCAGTATTCACAGCCACGCGTAATTTGATTTCGTTATAAAATCATAAACATTAAAAAAATTTGAAACGCGTATCTCACATATAATCGATTCCTTAAATACAGATTCAGGTGGAAGGGTGATCGCCCCTTTTATCGCTCTAAAATACGCCCCTGCGTTGAAACCGCTTTCATGAAATTGTGTTCATATCGGAGGGTTGGAGCTCAACGCGCGGATGTCGGAACGCGCGTTAACGTCTCCGAAGACGAGCAACGAAAACTTCGCCTCTCGTTCCCGCGCGGTCATTCTGAACGCGCCCGTTCGGTTCGTCAGAATTTTTCCCTAATTTTTTTTTGGTCTTTTTTTTTCTCGACCGTTTCAAATGATACTCATATTGCGGTACTGCGCGACGCCGCGGCAGTAACGCTTCAGACGTTTCTGTTGTTTCTGCACCTTGATCATTTAAATTTTAAAGTTTTAAAAAACTGTCGTTCGGAAAAATGTTGGACGTAAGGTTTCTTACGAAAGTCAACACATTTACATATTATGATTTTTCAATTTTTTCACAAACTCCGTTGATTCGGCCATTACTGGTTAACATAGACACGTTCGTTTATTGAGAATTAAAAATAAACTTAAAAAACATTTCTGTTAATAAGCACCGGACGATTTCAATAAATCGGGTTGATAGAATATTAAATTTCTATTTTCAGATGGAAAATAAATTTAAATTAAAATATCTATAAACACTCGCGTTGTCAACATGTTCGTTTGATTTTAAAAGAGGAAAAATATTAAATGAAACTGAAGTTATTTCATTTGTTAGACTTCGCTTCAACACCTTGTACATTACGTGTTATGTGCACCGACGTATAATGCAAACAAAACGTAACGGTGACCGCCGAAATCAATATTTTAAAAATATTATTTTAAGTGCATGTACGGCGTCGTCAGATGTCGTAAGGAATGCCGGCGGGACTTAGTTTGTGTTTGCTGTAATGTCATATACTGCTTGATGGACTAAGAAAAAACTTCACGGCAATGCATGGTTTGAAAAAAGTGAATTTACACAGTGAACGTCTTCGGTCGAACAACATTTAGAAAAGTAAACACAAGACGTATGGTCGATGAAGATACGACTGAATGGATTTGCATGTCCTTTGTTTGTCGAAATCTGAGTACAGCGCATTCGATACGTTCGCTAGAGTAAATTAATTTTAACTTTTTAAGCGATTGTTGAAGTGAAATATTGATGGCCCTAGTGATTCGTTTTGGATATCACGAATTCGTGGTACAAAATATGAACTTTATATGTACTTAATCACGTAATCAATCCGTGGACAAACTCTACGACGAAGAGTTTTCTCTACGTTCAACCGTTAAGTTCAGACGTAAGTGCTGTAGATACCCGATGAACTTCACGTGCTTAACAGACAAACTATCTGCGCAATAATATACAGCGTTGTTCTGAATAATTGCAATTTAAACACCGGATCAATTGGTGGGAAAAAATGATTATTTTTTTTTTCAACGAAAAATGAATGTTTTAAGTAACCGGCCCATCGCGAACTCAAGGACTCTGGAGGCATGTCGTGTCGATATTATTACGGTATCTGTAGAACCAAGAGAACTATAATTTTTTCGGCCTCTATGATTATTACGTTTTATAAGTATAGAGCAAAACCATCTGGACGGAACAAAGTCTGTTACCCGACACGGCCCAAGCCAATGCGATGTGTTAGAAACCGGACATCTCAACGTGGTCATCTCGACGCAACCATTTCGATGTGAATCATTTTGGCGTATACGCATTTCTGCGTACATAAATTTCTTTTTTTTTTATACCTATTTTCTTTCATTTAATTTGTATTATACACGATGTGTACAGTATACGATTCTGAGCTACATTAAAGATCCCTAACTAATTACGCCGATATCGCAACAACATTTCAAACGTCTTGAGATTATTTTAACGCCTGATGTATTTAGTATATTTTTGATACGTTTAATGTAACGTTACTCATCGTGATTATTCAAATGTGGACAAATCTGGTTTTTACACTGACTGATTTAGTAAACAACATAGCATTGTTATTTCTATACAGCATTTTGTTTTGAGTTTAGTACCACGGTATCTTGATTTACAGTTTCAACGCTTTTAAATAATAATAACTGAATAATCCGGCTTCGCTAGTGTGTAGTTATTGCTTTCTCTTAAATCCGATGTTTATTATTTACCTTCTTTCTTTTTTCCGTCCCCTAGCAACATTCCTTAAACAAACGACGTGAATTTTCGAAAATAATAGCAAGTAGGTTGTACAGTTAGAGTTAGTTTTATAATAATTAAACTATATTAAACTGCGTACAATATGAACTGTATAATGTGCAGAAGTGGCTAATTAATTCTAGAAAACGGCATTTTCCATTATTGTACTTCCCATATTAACTTAGATCTGCATGCATTATAACTATACAAATAGTATTACAAATTTACGTTAAGTATGAAAGAATAAAAATAACAATCACAACTGTTATTAACCAACAACTGTTCATTGTACCTGTAAATGATTATTATTTTTTTTCTTAAATAAATCCATAGAAACCGATAAACCATTAAAAATTATTTATTATTTTATTCGCATAAGTTATAAGAAACGTATGTGAACCATAAATGCTTTATCGAAAAAAACACAACGCACCTATCCCATTACCACGAGGGCTTTCCAAATATATAATACAATTGATCGAACATCTATGGACACCGGTTATGCGATGTGGGGTCGTTTGAAGCTCTTTTTCATCGCGGTCGCGTCATAATTTTCCGTTTAATTTTCTGTATCGTCACGTTTGATTCTTATGATATATTATTGATATCGTACACACATTATTATGATGTACCAACTCGTTCTTTTACGATAGATAATATTATAATAAAATAATAAAAGATATGTTCCCCATTGATTTGAGTTGAAATTTCCATTGAACTTATACGTCATAGAATTTTGATATTTAATAGAGTCTTAACCTTTTATTTTTTTCTTCCGTCTCATATACTATAATAAATGTTATAACATCGTAGTTATACATAAATAATATAATAATAGCACATCAGTACGTCTACACAAAAAAATAATGTAAATAACACGTGCGTGTGTGTTTTAGGTTTAGAAGACATATGTATATGACATAAGTATTACTTACCGAATTACATGGATTAAAATTCTGAACCCGATTTATACAATTATTGCAAAAAACCAAACGTTTCAAATATATGGTATTATATACCATAAATAAAGTCCTACCATCCACGGGGATGAAATTAAAAAAGTTATCGACCTTCAGAACCTTAAGTTATGCTGAAATAGCGGTTAATGTTATATTATGATCTACAACCCACTTAGCTAATAAATGTAAAACAGAGTCATTACCATATATAAATATTGACCAAATCCAAGGGTACTTATACTATACGTATCGAGATCATAAAGAATCAATTTCAACCGTTAGTTATATCATCCTATATCTTAATAACTCATACGATAACTACCATGTATTACGATTAACTATTCGAGATGGTCCCCCGATTGTACTGTCAACTGCTGTCGCTAGAATTATGATTCCTATATTTAATAAACCAAGGTATATCAATCGGATGACTTCGAGGACCGAGATTTTTCCGGACGGAAAACATGTTTCCTGTTGCTTCCTCTAGACTTTGGTTGCGCCGATATTTTAATGGTTTCAAAATAAAAGTTCCGTACCGGTGCAACAACCGTTGGTTTCGCGCGTGATCTCTTGCGTCGCAGCACGTGTTATATCTCGCGAGACCGTGCCGAGTTGTATACGAACTGAAATCGCGTGCGTCGAGTCGTACAAACGCAGAACGATAATAATATATACGTATACATCGTTTTGATAAAAGCGCCGTCGTCGTGCGTTGAACGGCAAGTGTACCGACGAGAAGGCCGTATCGCGCGCGCGCGCCCCCTTGAATTTCCTTTCCGCCTTCGCATCACGGGAAATGATCTATACACCCATGGAGCGACCAATAAAACCGATGTTATTTATCGCGCGCGCTCGCGTCCGATGTCGTCCGGATCAAATAGATCTCCCTCGTCCCTCGTACAACACTCGCGCGCGGTCGCAGCCGTACTCGCGCCACGGGGCCGCCGACCGCCGATCGTTTATCATCGATCCGTGTGAGAACCTCGCATCGGCCGCCGGATAAACGCGGCGAGCATAAATCCCCGTAAGCGGTCCAATAACGTGAATAATATAGCGGCGTTATATCGCGGATAATAATTTCATAAGAGTCCCGACGGCGGCGGCGGTGCAACGCGCGAGAGGGTGTACGGCCAGTTTCGTGCATTGAGATGTAACGCGGCGCGGGCATAAATTCTCTCGACCGCGTTGCCGACGGTAAACCGACGCGATTTCAAAAGACCGCCGAACCGTTGTCTCGTCGCGGTCGATATTTCTTCGCCGGCCGCCGATAGAGTCCGAATGACACGCGGCGTGGTATACGCTCCGTCCGGTGGACGCGTACACTCACTCGTGTGCCCGGGACGAATCGCACGTTCAAATGCCAACTCCTATGCCTTGCTTACGCCGTGACGGACACTCGGCCGAGAGGGTCAACTCGACCGAGCGCTGTCCCGCGCGAACTCGAGGAACCAGTGCTCGGCCCGGTAAAATGATCGAGCCGAGGGTGAATCGAAACCGTTTCTACTACCGCCGCAACAAAAATGAACCGTACTCGGCGTGTATGAACCGCCAACCGAGTAGATCGTTTTTTGCGAACTTGTGTGTCACTCGGCCAAGCGGATTGAATACGTGTAAACGCTGACTCGGTCGATTTCGGTATTGGACCGAACAACATTACGAGTGACACGGCCGAGCACTCGTCACGTGTAAACAAAGCGCTAGCGGCCGACAGTTTTCTCTGCACGTCGCATCCAAAAACCGCACACTTTATGGATTGCCAGGTAAGTACGTCCTACAGCCAAATACCGCACACTCATAGTGGATAAAAACCTCACTATGTAATGTATTAATAATAATGTATTTCGTGTGGACGAACGTTGTATATATAATTTTAAAGTTGATTGTTACATTCAAAAGCTTATCTTATCGCACTTTGATTTGCCGAAAAATAACCGGTACATTTGTCGACTGTAACGCGTGGTATAACGTAAAGATTTTATACATATACTCGTATGTGTATATTATAAAAAAAAAGTGTTTTTATAAATGGATTTTAAAACTATTGATAGTAATAAATGGGGCAATTTTTATTCATTTTTATTTATATTTTATTTTTTTTGAAAAACGTAGGCAAAAAATTTTAGCTACACTTTTATATATTTTTTTAAATTTTATATTTTAAATTTTTCAATGCCTAAATGCATTGTGCATCAATAAATTGTTTTTGAATAAATATGTAGTATAAATGATAAACAATAAATTATATATCATTATAAAATGTGCGGTTTTTGAAGTCGTCGTATTAGCGACGATGCAAATTAGAATAAAAAGGGTGATTCAACCCTTCCGCCTACAAAATTCCAAATCGATTTGTATTTCGATTTTTTTCCCCGCGTTTAATAAACGGTAGTTTTTGTCTGTGTAAAACATATTGAATATATAAATATTGACTAAATAAAAAAAATTTGTTTGTTATTCGCTATAGTAATTGCTGTTGAAAACTTTAATAAATACCTCTCTCACCTAAGAATGTTTTGTGTACACGTCTGACACTGGGTAACCATATTTAAATTAAGTTTATCCGTATAGAGCAATATTATCACTTGAACAGTGGTAATAGTTTACTAATCCTCTAGTTAATCAATGATAAAAGTATTATCGCTTCGGCATTAGGACGGCATAGAAATTATTATCGTTTTATAAACATTGCCCGAGTGACAAATGTCGCCATGATGATATGATTGTCATAATATGTAGTGCAGAGAGTCGACCATCTACTTGTAGTCATCATAATTAGTTCTGTGTGACCAGTGATGCCGATCCCTACACTGAGGTCAGGCGTTGGCCAGACATCCTTTGAAATCTTAGGATGGGGCCGTTTCGTAGCGGACCGAAGTTATCCGCATGAAAGCCTAACATCGATATTTTTTTGGTTAAGACCACAATCCCCCCTCCCCTAGGCAACACCATTTGGGACGATATTTAAATATTGTGGCCTTATTACGTGTTCCTCGTCGTCGTAACGAGACGGCCGAGACGGGATGCGTTTGTATGTAACTCAACGGGGACAATATTGCCCGCGTTACGCTCTACGTCTTATCCCGGCCCCGAAACCACGGTACGAAGTCGGTGGTATAAAAATAATAATAGTTATCAATATCGTACGGTACGGCAAATCAGCACGTGGCCGCACATAAACGCTGTCGGTTAACCTCAATGTTAGATCGTTCGCCCGTGACCAACCGGACAAATATGATTAAACTAACATTATTCGGATGTTCTCGAATCGAAAACGCGGTGATGTTACACGAATCCAACTGGTGTACCGTGCGCACACGTTTGCTTGACAATACCATGGAATGCGATCGTTTATGTTTCTTTGACTTTCTAGCGAAAACCATTGACGTCAACAAGCCTTACCGATAACATCGTAATCATCATAACCGTTCCGGGCACGGAAAGTTTGTTTTCGCAAAAAGAAAACTTCGCATCCCGTCGCGGGCGTTCGTTCCCGTGCGTGCGCGAGGTAGGCACGTGTTGTCGGTGCGCGCCGCGCCGTAATTTGCCGTTTTGATTGCTTCGCACGATTAACGTATGCACGACCATGCAATGTTTTATCGTATGACATCAATTCTCGTACGCGTTGCTTTGCTGCGCGCGGACAACGGGCCGTTATCCCCTCGCGGATTCGTGGCCGCGACCAAACAATACGATTCACCGCGTCCCGTCGTACATGCGCGCGCGAAAGAATTTACAAGCTTTTACTGATTACAATGCATCATCCTCGGCATTCCTTTCCCGCCGCGCGTGCTCCGTCACCGCTTTTATCTCTATTCGCTCGTACACACGCGCCGGCATACGCACGTACACGTTACTAGCACCGCGTGCAGATATTGTAATCACGTGCGCCCGACAACGCTGCAAAGGTACATCGGATCCGGCGGAACGGCCGACTACCGGTTTCCCCGATGCCCGGGTCCCCGGCGACGGTCAAGTGCCGACCGCCGTGCGAACAATGGTATAACGGTTGCGTCCGTCCGTGCGCGCATAATATGCGCACCGCCGACACCGCAGACGAATATTATCGGACGGACGGCCGATGGCTGAGCGGATTGCAGTCGCAGCGGTGGTTACAGGTTAGGACGTGGTTAGCTCCGGTCGGTGTCGAGGAAACGGTCACGCGTACGATTCGCGCATAGACATTGCCACGAACAATGCACCCGTGCATTGGACGGGTTTGCGGTCCAGTGTTGCTATTTACAATTATCCGTGACCGGACCCTGATCAAGAATTCGGATTTCGTCCGAGCCGTCATATCCGTTTTCGGACGAATTCCGCTGCGCGCGACAACGCGTGTAACGGTCGTCGCTCGGCGGAGAACGATCGCGATTTTTCATTTCGATTTCTATTCGGAAATCCGTTGCCTCGGAGACTTTCGCCGATCCCGAACCGTCTCCACGACGAACATCGAACGGATGACGTTTGGTCACTGCAGTTTTCGAGTGGCTTTCTAGAAAGAACCCCGGTGAAGATCGAACCGCGAGATCTCTCGGCAGCACAACGAATACAATGCGCTGCGGCAACCGATCGACGACCGTTCTCGCTGCAGTGCGTACATCGTACAAGCGCGTATTTTAATCAGTCCCTAGCTGTGTGCGCCACGATTTGCATATAAAACCGCATCATCGTTTAATTTGACAAAACCTATACGCGCGCGCGAGCGCATTTCGGAACTAGTTTTATTTAAATTTCACGAGCTGCGGTTCCGTTTTTATTTCTTTTTTTTTTTTTTATTCTTACACTTCTCAGACGTCAATCCCGTTCCGATGTATATATATATATATGTGTGTGCATATTTAATACACGATATGTGCACAGACGCGCGCGAGTATAACAACCGCAGACTATAATTATATGTAAAAGAATACGCGCGCGCACCTACTATCTCATGTGTGTACACGTATACGCTGCGCGGCGACCTGCACGTGTAAATATACCTATATCTCGTTCTGTTGTATTCGGGCGTCAGCGGTTCGGATATAATTATGTAAATCTCCCGAAAGGTGACAACTTGTTTTGATACCGAAATACCGATAAACCGACAGTGTATCGGAGTAACGAGCGCACGTGCATCGATAATGCGTTATTGATTCATTGCTGCCGGGATGCAGTGTCGGCGGCACCGGCGCGTGTACAGGTGTTCCTATCAAGATGTCAAGCCACGTTGTTGCGGCGTGCACGTGCAGCGAGTGTGTCTACGACGGTTCGAAATCGGCGCGAACGGTATCACATCGATATTTTTCGTTCACACGTCGGTACGCCGGATGCACCGGGCGCATAATGGTCAGCAACACCGCGATCGGGTAAAGCTCACCGTTATGATCCGATTGAACGCTGACTACGCATTCACGACGGTCGTCGTACGGCCGACCGGCGCGACCCGTAGTCAATCGCGTAACAGCTAAGCAACGGTGTAATAACTTCTTATACGCGTATAAATATTTAATTAACGGCTCAACAAAACGGTATATTAGTTTTTATAATAATTTATAGCATCCGCGTTGACTTCCAAAAGTGCGAACTCAAAACGTCACTTGCGATCGGCGGAGTCAACCGGACCGATCGCAGAATCCGAGCCTACGGACATACAATCAACAATACACTCATTGAATGCAGTATAATAATAATGTTTTATTCGCGGAATAAAAATAGTTTACTCTTTACGCGTTACCTACAAATACTTATTTTTTTTTAAACTTTGTTTAGTTGCTAGTTCATCGATTACTTCATCAGTATTCTTGTATATTGTCCGATGAACTGATAAAAGCGCTGGGCCGTTAGCGACGTTCCTAGGGGAAAAAAAGACCAAGGGGGGGGCGGATTGAACCCCTTAACCACACCCCGTAAATACGCCGCTGACTCTCGCGGAAAACACGAGAGCGACGAAGACGTTGCGACGCGTACGAAGTCAGACGAAACGAGAACGGCGAGACGGATGTGATGGAGGGGTGGGAAAACGGGAGACTCGCAACAGGTCCGCCGTCGCCCCGCTGCAGGCGCGCGCTTACAAAACGAGGCCGTACGGGTTAGTGCGAGTGTACGCCGCGACGGCAATTATTCATAACTTATCCGCGGCAACGGTCGGCACCGGATTTATTAGGCGCTGAGGACGGAAGGGCGCAGGAGAGCACAAAAAACAACAAGGATCTCGCGTGCATAATGTATAGGCCACGCGTGTACGTGCCGCGTGTGTTTACGGGAACGTACCGCATCTCTCGTGTTGTATCGTCGCAGCGGCGCTATGCGTTCCGGTCGCGCGCGTGATGTAAAATATTATCCGGACGACGAATCGAAGGAAAGCGGTTTTTTGTTCACGTATTTTCCCGACGACTCGCTCGAAATCCACCCGCCGAGGGTGGGGGTGGAAGGAAATAGTAATTTCCGGTGCGATCCGCCCCGAGTTCGCGTACGGCGTATCTACGTGTATCGCGCACGTGCGTGCGAGCGCTATTATTATACTTCATCTAATGAACGGAGGCGCGTGATTTCGCATTCCTCCGCTGCGACAACGATCACGATATCGTTCCGGCCGTTAACCGACTCAGCGATCGTCCTGCCGCCGTGCACGAGGACGCGGTCGGTCGCGCGCGCACGCGAATGTAATTTATACGCGAGAACGCGCAACGGTTGTGCGAACGAGAGTCCTACGTAAACGCGGGGAACGCGGATTCGCGGCTGTATACATATTTCGATTAATTTTTTTCGCTTTTTCGCGTGCAGCGCGCTTCGATGCGATTTGGTCGTGTGGTAGACGTTTATGTTTAGCTCTTTCCCAATATTCATTTTCCGCTAAAAATGTCATTGGATATACGAAAACAATCATTTATACTCGCGAGTACTGCACCGAAGTGTTTATTGTACAAAAAATATTCAAAAAAAAAAAAAAATAAATAAGATCAGTTGCAAATTCAATTATTTATAAGGATAGACTGGTTTTATGGTGAATTCTATCACCTACGACCGCGGTTGCGAAAAAATGAAACTTCATTCCGATCTCATACTGGAATGACTACCGATACATTTGATTATATTTCAAAATTAATACTATTGTATAATATTAATCAATATATTACCTAATATTTTAATAGTATAATATAATATATTCATAATTTTATAATGTAAAATCATATAAAATTTTTATAATAAACATCCGCTTCGAATACGTTTACTCGTTTAAACGCGCGACCAAAAACAAAACGATTTGATTTTCAAACCGCGCGTACACGTATTGCAGCATCGTAACCGCGCGCGCAACGTAGAACGCGAGACGGCCGCGGGCGTAACGTCGGGGGCTACGGGAGTGCATTGCCCACCCGGCGCACCGGTAACTTTTCGGCGGGTGTGCGAGCGGATATTGGAAAAAATTTATAATACTTATCACTAAATATTGTTATTATTATTTTTTTCCTACATAATATATACGTAATCAGACACTTTTTTCCCGGTGACTTCTTTTCTAGGTAATTTTTTTTGGATACGTGTAAGCATCGGTACCGGTTTTTTTCCCCAAGTTGCCCTTAACCTCCTGAAACCGTAACGATCGACCCCGCTAACGTGCTTGCGCGATACGTAGCGACTTGCGCGTGCGGTAGCTGTTCGCAAGTTTCCATGCGCTACGCGTGCAATACGATCGGAATACCATGTGGTCAACGTAAGGTACGAAAACGGTGCGGGTTCTCTAGGTCAATTATTTTAAAGTCACTAACTTGCTGAAAACGTTCCGAACGTTTCGGCCCCGCCAGGACGGTCGTGGATCAACAGGTGATTCACGAGATACCTGTTCTTCGGTAAACCTAACCATAAGTCCGGAAAATAAATTGCGGTACAAACAAACTCCCCGAGTTAATAGAAACGAGATTTCGAGAAAATCGTACACTACATCAGCAAGCGAATATTCAAAATCAAAAGAAGAACGACAACAATGAAGGAAAAAGGAAGTGCGTATTCGCAACTCTTACAAAGCACTGTTGCGCACGGGACGTGATCTGGCTGGAAAAAAAAAAACGTTCGATATGTTCTCTGGCTCAAGGACAGGCTACGCGTAGGCGACAACGTTTTTTACTGCCGACACGGTAACCCTCAGCAACCCACCAGCAACTGTACGCCATTCCTGAACAACACTGCTGTAGTTTTCGACCGAAATGAAAATATTATCTGCTAAGTGTTAAAATTACACGTCGGCCCTCGTGCACGTACGGTTATCGGGGAAACGAAACGAAACGCTATTACAATGGGGTGTTCAACGACGAGTGGGCGAAAACTAATTATCGCCGTTAAGTGTTTTGCACTCGCTAAAATTTAACGGCACTGCGCGTCGGAGGATATTAATTATTCCGTTCATTCGCCGCGGCCGCACGTACACACCTGGACGATGATATTACACATCGATTTATTTAAATTATTTAATTTTTTTTTTTTCCGAAACCAGATTTCGCCCGTGATCTAGTATGTCGATCGTGAGAACACCATAATAACGGCGATGATGATAATAGCGCACCGCCGACGTTGGCCTGCACGGTCTATGTTGTACAACACGCGTTATAATCATGAGCGCAACTATTGGGGGTGCTGAAATTGCTGGAAATAAAATAAAATGGTATTTAACTGTTATTACTATAGATCATATAGATCCGGAGAAAAAAAAAAAACCGGAGTGCTACATTTAAACTCGAGGGTTGCTAAAAACCCTAGTGCGCCCCCCTAGTTGCGCCTATGGTTATAATCGCGATTACGCGCGTGTCTTAATACTTTTTTTTTTTACTTCGTGTACGCTACGTACGACTATTACTGTTGTCATTTTTCTCTCCGTTACTGGTCGATTATAATAATACCGCGAACCGCAAACACACGTTGAAATGATTAATAATCGCGAAACATTTTTTATACATTATCGATTTTGCTGCACGTCCAAGAAAAAATCGTGTTCACTAACGTCGCGTTTCTTATTTTTATTCTTCTTCTTCATCTGCCGTTCGTGTATGTATACGTGCGTATGTGTGTGTGTGTGTGTGTGTGTGTGTGTGCGCGTGTGTGCGTGCTTGTGTGTGTATAAAATTGCATCGGTGTACTTGTTATAGGAGAGAGAAAAATTTCCGGCTAATTTAAAGACCAAACCGATATTATAATAATAAATATGTATACTCGGTCTCGCGTATAAACATACTTTTAAATGGGCGTACTTACGACAGTTGTCAATGCGTGCATGTAACGACACGAGTGCAGCTGTCCCGACGAGACATACGTGCTGCGACGTAAAATATTGAAATTGAAAAGAAAAAAAAAATAAATAAATAAATAAAAATAACACTTACACGTTGTACATTATATTTACGCATTTAAAACTTTGTTATCGATCGTTTATATGCAACATCGACTTTTTCATATTATAGTGGGCACTACTCCTCTTAAAGGGTACGATCATCCGTCGGTCTGTATAAATTATACCGTTATAAAGTATGTGGTATGAGTCGATTCGAACGCCGTGCGACACCGATAACTATACGCAACGGATCACATATTTTATTACCGATTTCCCGTTCGTATGAACGATATTTTACCGCGTTCGATGGTTGTGTAAAATATCAATCGTGATTTCATAACGATTAAGGTCGGCAATGTTTCACGTGCAACGAGGATCTATATCCTCGAGATTTATTGAGTGACCGTGTGTAGAAAAACATATACGAGACAGACGTTTATTAAGCGTGTTGAGATCGACCGACCTCTTCAGTTTTATTTATCTATATACAGTGAAACCTCTGAAAAGCGGACACTCTCGGTCACCAAATTTTGTCCGTTATTCAGAGGGGATACTTTTAAAATGTATTCATATAATAATGTAGTATGTATGTATGTACCTATGTATAATGTTATTACTCGTTATTTATTGTAAATGATTACATTTTTGTATTTTTACAAATTATTATTAATTATTATTATTTAAGGTATATTTTTACAATCAAAATCAAAATTATGTACATACATGTATTTTTAAATTATTTTTGTTTAAAAAAATCGATGAGCTTTTTTTATTTATAATTACACCGTCTCTGTGAAATCTCATTAGTAATATCATTCACTAATATTATAGCAGAAGTAAAAATAGAACTGCTCTTCACCTCTATTGATGAAATAAAACTTACGCTCTTTACAGCAAACAAAGCTCCAAAGGGTCGTAATCTTATCGTCCCATAACGAGTTTGTTATCGTAATTACATTATTACGAGAGTACATACGAATTTGAATACGTATTGTTTTCAAATAAAGATTCAAATATTTTCCTTTATTCGGAGAGTCCGCTATTCGGAGGTTCTCCTATTGAATAGAAGTGAAAATGTCCCCGTTCTCCAAAAAACGTCCGCTATTGAGAGGTGTCCGTTAGTGAAGGTTTCACTGTATTATTATGTCATACCTTTAGTGCGTGTAAGTGCAACTAAGGCCGTGCGCAGAGAGCTTTTGATATAATGCGTTGGTCCCGCGAATAAATTAAATGTACACGGAAAAAAACTAATTTGTAGTTGTAATCTACGACTACGATTTTTCTGCTGAGTATATGACCACCAACGGTTTAGTAATAGTTTAGAATTTAATTATGTAAACTGTTTTTTTAACCTAAGGACCAAGTTATAAGTACATTATTTGTAGCTACTGTTGAAATGCAGATGTGGAAATAACATTAACGGTTAGCATTAACAAGCAATATTTTATCATTACCACTGTAAAATATCGTCCAAGAAAATATTTCTGGTAATTTAATTTTTTCCGTGCAGCATGAATATTTAAAATTTAATATTATTTTTTTTTTTTTTGTACCTTACACGAGCAGCGAAACTTATCTACAACATTTAATAATAAATAGTAATAATGAATTCAATTCATGCACACACATGTATACATGTATATTAATGTACTTGTATGCTACTACTTATAATGTCAGTTATAAAGTTAGGTTAGGTCATTCTGTATTAGGTCTCCCGTATTCGAAAGGACTTAGGTTATATGTTTTGAATGTTTTTTTTTCGAAATTTTTTTATTTCATAGAAAAAAAAAAATAAAAACGAATATAATTTTTACCGAAACACGTTTACTAGAGATAATTTTACCGGACCTATTTTTGCTGAGGATATTTTCACCGAACACGTTTTGTCGTAGAACCGGCGCGTACGTGATGCAAGGCGGACCACCGTGTTTTTCGTTTTTTCGGTGCAGCGCGGAAGGGCTAGAGTCAGTGGCGTATTCAGTGGAGTGGTTAAGGGGTTATGACCGCCCCTCGAAAATGTTTCAATTTTCAATGAATTCAATGATTGATCGACACCGCGCCCAGCGGTCCGCGTCACTCTCAAGATATCGTATGGTATAACTAACCGTCTCCCCAAAAAAAAAAAAAAAATTCTTGACCCGCCACCGGCTCGATTCACCGCCGAGTACACGATGTCGTAGACGTTTATTTTACGCGCACCGCAAGGAAAGGCGCGCGGCTCGTTCGACGATTACAGCGAACTGAGCGCGCTGTTATTACGTTGTGCACCGCGTGATCGCTTCGGAACGGTTTTAACAATCGTTTCGCGCAGACACGTACTGTTGCGGACGTGCACGTCAACGTGAATAACGACCGCACGTCGGTGCATTCTGATTATTTTGTTGCGCTCAACAATCGTTTAGAAAACCGAAACGAGTTGCCAATTTCACACTACTTAGGCCGCACCGCGCGCGCCTCGACTGCAGCCGCGGCGGGCACGACGTTCAAAGGCGAATTATGGCCCGTGAAGATTGCCGCGCACCGCCCGCGCGGTATTGCTGCGACGAGACGAAGGCTAACGACGCGCGCGATAGGACAACGCACTCGGACGGGGACACGGATTCGATGTCCTTCGCGCGTCTGAAAAGCTCGCGAGACGTTACGCGCGCGTGTCCCGTAACGGGAACAACAACAACAACAACAACAACAACGCCTGTCGATGTGTACCATCACTCGGATGTGAGAAATGTAAACGTTCACGCGCTGCGAACCGTCGGCTTCCCGTTCTCTCGCAGCGCGCTCGAACCTCGCGAGTTCGTCGGTCGTTCGTCTGAAATCATACTATCGGATCACCGTGAACACCGTTGTTTTGGGCGGTTGATGGTAAGATACCGTCGCGACCGTCGATTATCGACTCGACCGAAGTACGTTTTTCGCGAGATGGTCGTGATGAAACGATTGCCGGACCGAAAAGACGAAAATTCGGCCGAGCACGTGAAATTTCGATTAAAAACTTATGATTTCACAACTTTCATCGACGTTTCTGTATCATCGTTTCAATTCGATATCGTTAACGTAAAGTTCGTTACCCCGAAATCACCACAAAATCCACGTATTACTTAGACGGATATGCACCGCAGATCGAGAGCTCTTGATTTTTTATTACCAAAAAACCATAAACTAACCTACCGAACGAATGTAAGTTCCCATACGATATGTAGTAGGTAAAAATAACCCGTAACGATCGTTGTATCATCACTACGGCGCCCTCTAGTCTACCTTACCAAATGGCCTATGGCCTACAGTCAATATCGAACATCTAAGAAACGGTAGTTCGGCCACGATGACCATCCGGTGTAGTTCTGAACTCCGTATTGTTCTGATGCAGGAATCCGTAAATTATAATTATGTATTAAACCTTAATAACTACCTGCATCAATCAACATTCATTTGTAATATTAAGATCCATTTCCTTAACGCTCTAGAGCTATGGTAAAATATAACCAAAAACACCAGAAAACCTCCCCTGAATATCTTATTTTAACTGGTCGACCATCAGGCGCGTATCCAGGAACTTTTTATGACAGGGTTCAGCAAATTTATACTTATTAATTGATGGGAAAAAAGCTGTCTACTTTACACATAGGATATTTATCTTTAAATACAAATCAATTATAAAAAGGCATTTGTAACGAAACAAAAAAAAAGTTAAAATAGTTATTACTTTAATTACAATACCAAATCAATTTTTATTTTTTTCTCAGTCGATCCATTCATCACTTCTTCCGGATTGATTAAAATTTTTCTATGAATATGTTCTCCATCGAAGTATTTCTGAGATAGGTTTTTAAACGTTAACGCAACAATATCGAAAATGATCTTTCTGCAGTAGCCATTATGATGGGTAAAGTTGTCACAAGTTTTAAATTTTTTTTTTTGACATTTGGAAAGTTATTTTCAATTTATTTACTTATAAACTCTAATCAATCGTATGGCTAGTCGAGAATTGACGCGTTCGATGCCGTCGCCACGTGGAAAAACGTCGTGTTCGTATTTTTTCCTCGTGCTCGAACTGATGCACTGGTATGTCACCGTACTCGTGGGAACCTACCGGAGCCTGTAGCGACAACGCGATAATATGTCGATTGATAAAACGCCGTGCGGCACACACGTGTCGGTCGGATGGACGTGGCGGTCACGGACCGGTGCGTATTCCAATAGCGTACATTATGTATTAATATTTCGGCGTTCGAATTGTTCAGCGCCAGCTCGCGGCCGTCCATGTGATACGATGTACAACCCAACAGGCGTATTGAAACGGTGTAGGTGTACACGTGCAATCCGATCTCGTGCGGGCACGGCGAGTGCGACATTAGCGGCAGCAGAACCAGAGAGTCGATAGTTTATCGGAACGCGCGAACGGACCGTTTAAAAATGTGTACACGCGTAATACACGCGTATGTGTATTTATAGCGTAATAAGTACCTATACGCGTCGGTGATGCGATACAACCGATTCAATCTGGTCGAAAAATACAGATCGACCGGAGCGTTATAAATATACGAGGGGATCTGTCGTGGGAGGTGGTGCGGAGAAATTGGAAATCGGTGTCGTCGATCGCGTACGTACCTGACCTGCAGTGCACACGGGCAAAACGATCGCATTCGATAAACATTTATATATATATATAAGTAATAAATGCTTAGCGTGTAAGCAGGCCGGCTGTACGGTGCGATGATTTATACTGTCAATAAATTATTGTAACCGCGCAAGAGAGTCGGAGAGAGAGAGAGAGAGAGAGAGAGAGAGAGAGATGTAGATGGAAAGAGAAAGATCGAGATTAAGGGAGAGAGATCGAGAGAGACCGATATAGGGGTGGGGCAGGGGAGGTGGATTGGAAATCAGAGAGGCGAATAGAGGAGTACGCGCGCCGATCTGTGGGAACTCGAACGTTTTATTATTTCATTGTTCCCGTTCCGTATTTTTACCGCGACCGCGTGCCCGTTCGTATGTGTATAAACACACGCTTCTATATATGCGAGCCGCAGTCTTCCACGATGTATATGTGTACAACGTACTCGAATAGATGTGTTTTTTTTTTCTCGTTTTCTTCTTCTTGTTTCCTTTCGTTTCCCCTTTCGCGTTATCGGAATGCCCACGCGACTCTTCGCACGCGGTCGACGTATTACTATTTATTTATTTTTCTTTTACTCTTCCGCGCACACTCTTACAATACTTCACCGCACGATATTTATTATTCGTCGTACATGCAACGTGCGCTGCGCCTTTGCGCGACCGTATTACGCGTGTACGATAAACGCAGATCGAGGATCGAACGTAAATCATTTCGCCGCGATACCACCTGAGCCGCTCTCGCGCGTACGTAACGCGATAACGGTGCGCACCGTCGTCGACGATATTAAATAGGTGTTACGCACGTGCGCGAGGTGCGAAGAGTAGGCGAATCGCACCCCCTTGTCACGTCGTGCGAACGGGTTAAGGGTTGAGAGATTTTCGAACCGCGACAACGTTTTTGATGAGTGCCCCTTGTAGCAACGGTCTCGCGGTCGGACCGGATTGGTTCGTGGATCGGTTTGCAAGAACATTTACGTTTCCACTCCACCCCTCCTCGAACGCGTCTGAACAATGTTTTTTTCGTCCCCCGATCGGGTATCGCGATATTATCGTTATCAGTGTTATCACGGTTAAAGGGTTAGAGCGATATTTCTCTACGGACCAACGAAACGGTCAACGTACACGTGTGTACTCTTGTCCAAAATACCAAAATGAATTGTTAAACCGAACAAAAGATCGACGTTTTTTCCATTTCCGATAATATCTGTTACAAATCGCCATCGGGTTTGCAATCGTAAAAGTTGTGAATTCGTACTTCTAAACTCGACGAAGTGCTGCGATCGGACAGAGTGGACACGTTTGTCGACTTGAAATCCAAACGCCTATAATCACGCATATTTCGTCCAATCGATTGACCAATAAGTTATTCCTGTTGCTTTACCAAACTTACCTACGATACCGTAATGCGGTTTGGACGTACGTGCGTATCACTTAATTCGCTTACAAATCGATTTCTTTCCCTGTGGTGAACGGAATACTTATTAAATTTGTCCGTCCTGCCCACGCGTCTATCCTTGGATCGCACTAACCTGACCGGTGAATAATACTGTAGATTTTGATCTGCTGTCCGTTCGGACAATCGCGGTGACGGACGAAAAGTTTCTGTATGTACAACTATGTTCGACGACGATGCGAGGATGGGATGATAGGAAGAGCCAAAGAATGAATAATATAAAAACAATCCGGTTCCATCCGGTGTGCGTGTGTGTGTGCGCGCGCGCGCGCGCGTGTGTGTGTGTGTGTATGTGTGTTATCTGGACCAAACGTAAAGACCGAGCATAAAAACCCGGTCATAAAATTAAAGTGCATTAGCGTGTTAGACTTCAATGACCACACGAAATATGATATTTTTTCACGCGCACCGCCGCCGTAAACTCGATATACATATAAAATAATGTAAGTGTGTGTACACGGTGTTCTGGCTCATCCGAAGCATCTTTCACACGTACACACATACACACACACACACACAATTTTTTATTATCATTATTATTATTCTTTTACCCACCACCACCACCACCATCACCACCATATGTACAATATCCTTCTCGATCGCGCGCGTGCGTTATTCAAATCGTTTAATATATTATATAAAATAATAGTAATAATAAACGTAGAGCGATTCCGTACATTTACATATTCTAAATATATATATATATATACATGTATATACACGTATATACATATATATATATATATACATGTATATACACGTATATACATATAATTCAATGCCGCGGTGGCAATATACTACACGTAGGACGACGACGACGAATAATAATAAAATAAAAAAAAAAAAATTCCAGTTTCTATAAATATTGTGCTCGGGCGGGCGCGTTCACGTGCACATTTACGCGCATTATATTGCGATATTACATTATATAAAATATACGCCGTTTGATTCACGACACTTCCTACGTCGCGCGTGCGATCTTATTGAAAATAACGCGTGTACGATGTATGTGTTATAAAAAATTGCAAATTTATACGCGGCGGCGGCCGGGCTCAGTACGCGTATAAAATAATTGTCGTAATCATAATAATAATAATATGTAAATCGTGGCAAACCGGTATTTTAATGTGATAATATGGCGTGCGTAATGTAGGTACGCGCGCGTCGCACCGTACACATATATTATTGGTCAAACCGTACGGCGGCGTCGATAACATACGGATTGTTTACGGAACAAAAGAATAAAATAAAATGAAACAATACGTAAATAAACGATTATTGTTGACCAATCGATGATATTGAAAATAAACTCTCGATTCGTGGACACTATGGTTGTTCGCAGGATTGTTTAGGTCACACAAATCCTGCGCCACCGCCGGCCGTGGAGTTCCTACCGGCTACATTCTCCCGGTGCCTTCGATCGTCTCTTTTCGTACGGGCTACGTTTCGCGGTTAATGATAGCGTCCCCGTACGGACATAACGGACATGAGGTTTTTTTGATTTTTATCTAAATGTTTTCGCCTTGTCGCCGCAACCATTCTCCTTTAGTAGTTGCTCCACGGGAATGATAATACGGTGGTTTCTTCTTGCCTTCTGCATAACTAGTTTCGTTAGATAGACTGTCTAGCCCATCTCAACCCCCAACCCGGAAGACCAGAACCCCCGATCAGTGAAACCGGGGATGACTGTTGCAACATACTTATAATACGCTGGGCGATGGGTACGTCAATTTCCCTACGCCGGACATGGGTGTTCGTGTCGTATATTTGTAAGACTAGTTCTATGCATTTCCATGTATTCCTCCTTTAGTCCAAGCGTAGATTGATTGTCGGCTATTTCCACGTTTTGGCTCGTTCTCGATGACACGGGACGATTTTTTTTTTCACACAAGTTCCCATTTACCTGTATTTGTCGACAAAATGCACTTTTACAAATTTTATTATTTTTTTCCGCATAATTTTCTTTTGGTCGTGATTTCGGCTCACGCTGCAGACGATCTCGTCGTCCCGTCGAATTCTTTTCGTTAAAGTCGAAGATTCTGTACCGCGGTGGTTCGCGTTACGGTGATATGATTCTTCGGTGTACGATCCGATAGGATGATTTGACACGAACCATCGAAGGAAAGGAACATACCAAGACGATAAAATTCAAACGCTTATCATCCGTTTATCTACGATAGCAATGTGTCGACTGGATTTCGGGAATTGTTTAGTGTGCACATCTTAATCAAAGCCCGGATAGTTATGCAAAAAAAAAAGCGAAAAAATACCATTACGAATATACTACATCGTATACACCATTAAAATTTACTATTATTAACGGATTGTGAGATAAGTGATTATCAATCTATTATTTGAATTCAGGACGAAATTACAAAACACGATTTCAAAACGAAAGCTTTTACTGTTTTCACGTAGCGCAGATTTATACTCGGAAAAACTTTCTAGGTCACAAGACACGGTTTAGCGCATGTGCAAAACAAGACGAACTGGACATCACACCGTATGCGATCACGGACCGTTATGGTGGTAATAAAAGGGGGAGCCATATTGATTTCGGTGAGGCCCTTTGGCCCGAAAAAAATATCAACACGTTTCATTCAGATTTAGTAATTTTTAATGTACATCAAATAAAATATGTGTATCGCACTCGTACATGGTCATAGTCACTTGATGAAACAGTGTTCCGTATTCGTCAGCATACGGTCGCGCAACAAATCGTTGTGGCCCCATTCGACTCGCGGCCCGGGCCCACAGCTTCCCTCTAGCGCCCCTCTAGCACCCAGCTCGCGGTCCGGGTCTGATTGATACGCGGTCGCTCGGTAACGGTAACGGGACACAAATATCCCCGTACGACATTAGGTACGGACGTCGTCGGACACACCTCGCGCGTCTCGTTATTCCGACGCCTAAACCGATAATTACACCGGACACAAGGGCCCGGCGCGTCGCTCGCCCACAACATTACGCGGTGCATTATTACAATCGTACACGCGCGCGCGCGCGAATCGAACTCGCCTACACGTGTTCGGATACTCCCGAATCGAACTACATACGTGAACACGTAAGCACACGACTGCCTATAGGCGGCCGCTACCGTTCGAAAATCTGATCAGTCATCGTTTCCAATTGATATTTTCGTGCGCAATACTATACGTACGAACACGGGCACCGATCGATGATTATCCGGGTACAGTCCGATGGTTCGATGTACGTGTTGTGACGCGTACACGCCGTAAGACGTTATTTAAATTATAAAACATTTTTTTTTTTTTTTTACATCTCTGTTTAATTGCGGCGCGGAGGGTTTTCACGCGGTAGCCGCGCGTCCGAATCGCTGCCGGCGTCCGGAGCCGTAACGCATTACGATTATTATTATTATTGTTGTTGTGGTGCACCGTCTCGGCGGCACGGTGTTTATTACGCAACGAAATAATTTATCGACGCTCTTAACGCGCGTAATGATCTACATACGTACGCCGTACGTGATACATAATGATATGCCAAAACGGTCTTCTCGTGCCCGTCGTCAGTTATCATCGCGCGCGCGGTTCGACAAAGCGGCCGACGGAAGTCGACACCCGTCGATCTCGATCGCCGTCGTCATTATTATTTCCATCGTCATCATAATTACTACGATAATCGTTATTCCTGTGGCCGCGTTCGGTTCGCCGCGACCGCCCCGAACCCGAAAAACCTTACGGGTTCGTTCGGTATGATCTGCTTACGCGCGCGCATCCCCGTCGACGACGTGACCAAGGACGGATCCAGTTCATCTGTTCACGGTCGGAGCGATTTCTCGAAGAAATCGTATAATACAGCCGATCGTGCATGTCTGTCAGCTTACCTCGAAAATAAGGAGACCGTACGGCACTAAAACTGTCAACGTTCATTTTTCTTGTCTGCCGTTCATTTCTACGTATCATTTCATTCTTCTGAACAGCGTACTTTTAATTTTAATGTTATTTCATTCCAACAGGGGGAGGTTGCAATTGCGACCCCGATGCCGCCTACCCCCCCCCCCCCCCTCGGAACCGGTCGTGGACGTAGACGTAACGAACGAAACAACAATTTACGTAACAACACGAAAAGCACGCACGCAGACCACTACTGCACGGGGTTGGTGGATTTTTACGGACACCGAAAGTGCGTTTTTCCCGCGGGACGCGTTCGACATTTCGCGCGTACGCTTCGGCGAGATGTCATACGTGTGCATTGGATCTTACGAAATGTACGGACTTTGAAATAACCGAAACGGTCGAGAACACGGTCTGCGCTCGCTTCGGGTTATGATTTCGAATCGTCGACATTCTGTGCTGTGCGCGCGGCAGCTTTTACGGTTAACAGAAGACCAATGTTTTACGTCGAACCGGACAAACGTTGTAGCACCGCGATGCAAATAACCTATTCGCCTGTCGTGCGGACGGTCAATCTTTCATCCGAGATGTCCGGCGCGGACAAGTAGTCGGGCGTCGAGCGAACCGTGCCGAGAACGCAAAGAAAATATTACATTTACCTACTCGTATCAAATTATGTGTTGTAAAAATTAACGCTCAACAAACGGTTTTGTTTTATTTAAATTAGTAGTTAGGTTTACTTATCTGCAAATGTATTGATCTAATAAATTGTCGACTTTACACAAATAAATACATATAATGAAGTCGAATCAAGACTATTTTATTACAGTTTATGTAAAGATAATATTTGATGTAGTATTTGCATTTAAGGGGTGGCAAAACTTAAGTTTGCCTAGGTGTAAGTAAACGTTTAAGCCGGGTTATTGTGGATTCGCGACGTCTGGATGTATCGTTCCGGATTTTTCGATTTCGTCTACCGTCGCGTACGTGCGAACACCAATCAAACATGTTGCACTAGGCAAAATCAAATTTTGCCGTCTCTAAAACAAAAGCTCTTATTTTAACTTGGCCTTTCCCCCTATTTTTATGTGACATATCTACATTAAAAAAAAATTGTAATCTTTTGTTTTATGTACAAAATCGTATGTAAAATAAAAAAAAAAACAATGATTTCTATAGTTATTACTCGAAACCCGTCACTATCGCGGCTGTCGGAAATCGCGGAACCGATTGTGCGGTTGTTTATATTTCTGGAACAATCGAAAACGCCCAGCGTGTTCCGTAATTTAAAGCTGGTATAGCAACTTTGGACAGTGTTATTTTATCATCTAGTGCTTTTTACGGACGGATTAAATATTTTTCTTATAAAACACCGGCGGAACTAATAGAAAAAATATACGAGTCGATTTTGAAAATGCCACCCCCACTAAAGTGCCGCTCCGGGCAAGTTAGGTCTCTACCTTGAGCCGGGCCCTGCGCGTACGATCCCGTGTACACACGCAACGTAACTACCGCGCGTAACACCGAGCGCACACGCAACGTTTACGCCGTTCAAACCCGACGACCGGAGGCATAAATTATATTTATTCAATTATGACGCCGACTACCACCACCACCATCGTTAATGCGAACGGGGCCCGAGGCCGAGTGTTCGCCCGTTTACGATCCATGCGCATGTTGCACGTAATACGTGTACCGTATCGTTGCGATTCTTTAAGATTTATTTCATTTTTTTTATACGAAAACGTTGCACGCACGCGTGTATATATATATATATATAAGGTTATATATTGTGTTATAATGTTTGGATACCACCGAGGTTTCCGGCTCGTCGGTCGCACGTGAATTACGCGCGACACGGGTTACGGAATCGACCGAACGATTTATTGAGGACAGCAGCAGCAGCCGTGTATAATTATTGTACCGAACGGATTTCAAACGGTGTTTCAGTTGCTGCGACGACAATATTAACGCGTGTGCTGATCGTCCGTCGAAACGCTGCGAACCGCCCGCGACTTTTTTGGTCTTCGCTCTACTGGTCAACTTTATGGGTCGCCAATAATGTTCTCTTATTTCAGACCACCACCTGTTTGTAAAACGGTTAAAAATAAATCAATAAAAACCATAACGATTACAATTTGTTTCGAAAAATTAATATAAATGCATGTTGGTCTTTTAAAGCTCTATACAATTATTATTATTAATATATGTTTTATCGCGGTCCGCATTCACGAAATCGATTAAATTTCATAAGTTTTCGACGAGAAACTGACCCACAGCACTCTCGACGTCCACTGTCATCAACTATTATCAAGTATCATGATAGTGAATATTGCTTGTGTGCAGTTGTAGTATTTTAAAAAGTTACTTCGTCCGCTGTTTCAGATGACGTCACATCATTTTAATATAATAATCGTAGGAAGTCCAGCAAAACGTAGTCCAAAACGCACTTTTGACGGTAAAAACCTAATAATCACTGGGGCCCGGATTTATATGCATTTACCTGTTTTTTCTAAACAGTCCAAAAAATATCTGGGTAAACTACAAGTTTGAATTATAGTGAATAGATCTGAAATACAACGTTTTATACTCGTATTGCATATTTTTGCATATTTTGCCATTTTTTGTATTTTACGATTTTTTATTACATATATATATATATACGGTTTTTAAACGCATAATATATAATACTTTGCTAATATTGATTAAAATAACTTATTTATAGTTGTATTTATAGTCCTTGTAATTTGACAAAGTCGTTTTCTTATCTTATCTGAGACCTAACGGGACAAGTAGTAATCTGTTATTGAATAGCATTACTAATCGCAAGAGACGCAGTAGATGGATTTACAAAACATCACTAATATATTCTGTTCCATACCGTTTTGAGTATACTTGTATACTTGTTGGCAAGATGACGAAAAAATAACATGTTTTGCATTAGTTGTGCTCGTTATAAAATTTATTTTTCGTCGACATGTGCGTTTTGCGGTTGATTAATTTACTCACTTGCACTGTTAAATACTATTAAACGATATAATGTAGTACTTAACGTTTTTTTTTTTTTTTTTTATGTCACACCGAGTAAAAGTCGGAAGTGAAGTTCGATAACACGTTATACACACGCACAAACATATTTATGATCGTTTCAAGTGACTGAATTTTTCTTTAGCGTTTATGGCGAGTATGAAACGAAATCGTATTAGATATTATTTATGTACAATTTGCTCTCTATTGGCACGTTACATGTTGGCAAAACGTCGTGCCATATCTTTTCGCGAACGGGTACCAAAAAACCGAGTTAACGGTATAAATATACAATCCGGATTTGAATTCAACGTTTAAAAATTAATTCGATAACATCCGAAATTTATTCAATTCGTCCATTCGTTCCCATTCAACAGAATCATGTACATTTTTCCGTTCGTAAATCTCATCATCATATTGTCGCACTTGATTGATTACATCAAAATTAAAAATTAACCGAAATGGTAAACATTTTATTCGATTAATATCAGAGTTGTGTTGCGACTGACGAATGACGAGTCCAACGTGCACTGTCCATATAAAACGAGTATCGCACTACGCAACTAATGTTGTTCTATATTGGTTCATTGTATTCGTCTATAACTCCATTTTTATCGGCTGAGCACTTTACAGCCTATGTTTACCGTTTTGCATTTTGTCGTTTTTAACGAAATCGGATGAATGATATGGTTGGTGTAGCATAATGAAATTGAGATCTCTCGAGGTTCGTGTCAGTGATTTAATTGTTTTTAAAAACTCCGTTCGAATAAACAACAAGTAACAATTCGTGTTCTCTCACCGCGCACTCGATAATCACACTCTACGAAAAAGGAGCTCGAAAAAAATTTAATGGGGTTAAGCCTCCGTAGTAGTTTGTCCCCAGGCGACTACTAGTGCACAGGTTATGAAACAAATGCGAAGGGTTAATCGTCCCTTCCGTGATTTAACTCAATGACGACACGGTTATTATTAAACCGTTCTTCAGATGCCGATTTCGTTAACACATTTTACGATCGACCCGTTGCGCATTATAATATATTATAACACTGCGGGTCGGTATTTTAATAAATTATATAATTTATGTACCTACGCGTATGTAGATGGTAATGGATGTTCTGAGGTAGAGAGAGAGAGAGAGAGAGAGTCCAACACCAGCAGTTATTTGCGGGTACGTATAGTGCTGCGAGGGAAAGACGGACAAAACACATTTGTAAATTATTTATCAGTCTGCTGCGTAATATTGACCTATGGCAAATGACATCACACGTGCCCAAAGCACACTTAGCAGCTTTGTACACATGTGCGCATTTAATTGAAAACGACGACGATGAATCCTATTTACCTGCGCTGCCCCGGCACAAAGTTGTCCTAACCAGACGTGTCCAACCCGTGGCCCGCGGAAGTATTCCAACCGGACCGTGATCATTTTATTGAAACTAGAAATACGTATAGGTATAAATAAAAACGAAAATTGTTATTTTGAAAAGCTTTTAAGAATTAAAAAATATCTTACAATTTTTAATTTTAATATAAAAAAAGAATATATCGGATCTTGGAATATTTAACAGAAATAAATTGGTGAGCAATTTGGGCTTGTTTTCCAATCATTCAATATTTGATGTGAAATGTGTAATGCCAGTAAACTTAATATGGAGTATAAGTGTTCATCAATCAAACGAGATCTTTATGAACATTTTGCGGGAAAACGATTTATCGCAAACATAAGTAGAACTTAAAAATGTAAATACGCGTGTTGATAATTCTTTTACTCTTAAAAAATTATCTGGAAGGGAAAATAAAAATGTATTAAATTTGTGTTTTTATCTGCAATTTTTTTTATATAAATCTTTCAAATGATTATTTGTTTTTAAATCAATAAGTTGAATATTTTCTTGAACCTCATTTTCATCAGATAAAAATTGATCTTCAACTCTCTGAAATAAATTCATGTATAATTTGAAGAATTGAAAACGGTTTTCAAATTCTGCTGATAATTGTTGCAACATGTTCGTTAAATGATCCGTAGGATCGTAAATAAAAGAGTCTTGTTTGAGTATTAACATATTTTAATATGTAAAGGATTTTGGTTTAAGATTTGGTTTTTAAAGGTTTTGATTTTATTTCAAACGATTTTACACCGTTTATAAACTCGAAAATAGTTTTTGAAGTTTGCGATTTATTTAATTTAAATAAGCTTAAAGTATCAGTCAAGAAAGCAAAATCTATTTTTTTTTTATCTAAAAATTTTTTACTGTACCATTATATAAAGTGTTAATTATCAGTATTTATACATCTATACTCAAGAAGATTAAAGGTTTGATGAAGATTGTATAGTATAATCTACAATTAAGCTTAATTCACTTCAGTTATACACTTGTATAACAGAAAAGCAAAACAATACACAAGTGTGCAGAGTTTATTTTATTTTATTTTTTCCGTGTACCTACCTAATTTATGTAAATTGTATTTCATTCGATAAATCGCATATTTTTGCATATATTCCAAATTTTTACTGCACATTATGACGTTTTTTATATAAGCGCATATTTGAGTACTTTTTAGGGCATAAACATTCGAGCCTTGATTAAATATACTGTATATTTTATAAAAATGAACAAAAAAAAAAAAAAAACACCGTAAAGTATAAACGGCCCGCTGTCTAAATATAATTTTCAAATGTGGCCCGCAAGATGAAAAAGGTTGGGCACACTTGTTCCATACCAACCGTATTTCATATTTTATTAACGACTCGTGTACGTACATATATGAATAAACCGCCGCGGATTTAACGTGACGAGAAACCTTTTATTTTATTTTATTGTATTTTTTTTTTTTTTTTACGACGGAGAAAATAATAATATATCAGTCGTATACCGCGGCCGATGATGCGCACGGGTGAGATCGAGACACATCGACCGGAGAAATCGATTCGCGATAGAAGCGCGCATGTAAAACGCATTATTACAACACAATTATACGATACGTTTCGTTACATTTTTTTCCATGCGACATGTAACTTTTACAAATTAATTGAAAACTAGAGGAAACTTTTAACTTTAAGCTTAACCTAAATCGATCTGGAATAACTTACACTTGACGGGTTAGAAAAATCAGCTCACTTAATTAGTCTTATGTATTTCCAGGGAAGTCTAAATGTCGAAATTGCCCTGTATTCAATATCGTATGATCTAGATTCCATTATAGATTATAACGGTTCGAGGAGAATATTTTTCCAGCATAGTCTTCCCTGCGTTTTCTTCCACGTACGCATACACATTGAACCGGTAATCGTTCACCGCAACGTTACATGCGACGTAACGGCTTACCACAAAATATTAGACGGGCCCGAAAATTTGCCTAACGTTGTGACATAATACGACATTATGGATCGTTTGTGGTGTACGACGACGACACTGACTTAGTGATCGAATCATGTTATTAGGACGTCTATCTTTATTACCTACTGTTTTTAGATTGCGGCTGTCTCGACCGTTGTAAAATATTACGAACGTTTCTTTCGGCCGCAGTGACGTTATTACAAGATCCGGAACCGTTGGTCGCACGACAATATTACTCGACAGGAACGCTGCCAGAGAAAGAACGTACACAGCTGAGACGAAATATCATCAATTCGTTGTGACGTAAACAAACTTGAATTGTTCTTATCGATCTTAACGTATTTAATCGGTTGAAAACATACGGTCCGAATGTATTCAATTATTACTTCGTTACAACAGGTATTTTTGTCTTTACTACGACCTATATCGATTTTAACGACCCATTAATCCTCCCTGATAATCTGTACACCTGTAGAGTACGTGCGTTGCGTTTCCCGATCTTTCGGTGGCATTATTCATTTCGCCCAACACGCCTTTTATCATTTATTACGTTATTCCGAGTGACCAAGTGCGAGTTCACATCCGTCTTTCACAGAACGTCGTGTATAATAGTGTACGCCTGCACGAAATCGATTGCGATAAAACCGACGACGAAACGCGACCGCTTGGTTAACTCATTTAACTATCAAACGCTTTCGTGTGTGACCATTTACTCATGTACAAGATAACCAAGGCGTATAACACTGTAGAGCGTATTTCGACGAGAGGAATAAAATCAGGTTCTCCGTGCACGATCGACAATAACACCACTTATGAATAAACTAACTGTTGCGCCGCATCGTAGTACGTAAACCGTAAATACGAGTACCAAAAAACGTGTAATTTTCAATTATCTCCGAGAGTTAACCGATTTTTAACGTTTTCGGTAAAATCATGTCATTAAAACGGCGTAAAAACTTAAACACGTATTTTAACATATTTAAATAAAAACTAGTCGAATAATAAAATATACGTTTTACGCACGTGCATGTGCGTCTGTTGATCATATAGGTTATAAAATTGTATATAATTTGAAACACTAATCTATTAAAATGTTAACAACGGTCGATCCATGATTTGTAGTTGAGCGATTGAATAGATTTTCTTAATAAAATATGTAGACACGGTATAAACCTAAACTATATGGACACAATATGCATTCATACGTTTATTAGTTTTTCGATCTAATGAATAATTAGATAGCAATAGAAAGCAATTGATTTTGTACAATTACACGACGATAATCTTTATTCTTTATTAACGTTTCGAATTTGAATAGCAGTAAAAAATAATAAATAAAACCGTAAAAATTATCGTTTTTTATTGTAATAAATTAGAGTTTAATATCGTACGTACATTAATGGAATATAAAAGCGATAAAATTAAAAACCGTTTGAAGATTTAAAATATGATGAATATAAAGTACAGCCAAACGATGGCAAAACATAAGGTAAACACAACGCATAAAAATATTGTTAGTATGACTAAATGTAATGTATTTAGCATATTTATCCTCGTACTACCTACAATGTACGTTGAACATGTTATACGTATACCATTGTGTACCGTAGTATACCACACACGTGAGTGTGTGCGCGTGTAATAATACTTCGTGAAACTTCTATTGTTTTGAAATACGATATAAATGTCTTCTTTTTTTCGTTGTTGAAGTTTCAGGAAAAAAAAAACTGGTACCTCTCTTTAAATGGTCCGACCGATTCTTCAGACGAATGCGATTATTATACTATTACAGCCTGTTGCGGGTTGTACAAGTTTCGGGAGAACTTTGCTGTCAGACATATAAAATACGATTTCGAGAGTCGTCATTTTAACTGCTGGTGAAAAACATTTGTACCATACGCGATAACCGTGACACGAAGAACATCGCAATAAACAATACACGTGAATACGTCGTATTGCAGTTACAACTTTTTCGGATCGAAGCTTTATTCTCCAACTAGTGCAACGGAGTCATCGTGGTGCGCGCAGAACGCGAACATTATCGTTCGCGTACTGGGAAACATTAGTTTGCATTTCGGGTGTTCAACCGATCGCGGACGTGGAGTGTACGAAACGCTATGGAATATATCGATGGCGTAGCGCACAAGTGTGATAAGTGATATTTTTTTGAAAAATGAGTTAAATGCATATTAAAAAATGTGATATGCTTATGTATAACTTTTTACGTGTACAAAATGTAATAAGTATAATATTTTTATTTTTTTTTTAATATTTTTAAGAATACAAATGTGGTAATTGCAGGTTTTTTTAATCCACATCACTCATTACATGTCAAGGAAAATATAACAAAAAGTTTATTACAGTTCGTTATATTTTTGAATTGTTGTAACAGCTCAAACTAAAAAAGAATCGTTCTCCTGGACAGTTACGAAAATGTCACTTATCACACTTGTGCGCTACGCCATCGATATAATGTTTGAAACGCGCGCACGATTTCGAAATAATATGCGATTGCTGTCTCTTAACAGTTACTACGACCGCAACAGCTACGTATGATTATCATATGCGCATTGTACTCGACGACGAATCCGTCGCGGTCGGAATCGATAGTTTTTCCGGCATAACTCGCCTCGAAAAAAAAAACCATAAAAAATAAAAATAAATGTAATTTACATTAAAAAAAAAAAAAAAAAAATACGCGTGCGCACGTTGGTTGAAATCCTCCACGATTTGTCTATCGCTAATTATTAGATATCAATAACGTTCTATAATTAAACCCACACGAAAATTAATTAATATATCCGTGTACACCAATAATATGTTAACGCTCGTGTATGTGTGTGTGTGTGTAATTTGAAAACGTATACTTTTATGGCACGCGCAAGTCATGCGCTGTGTGTGTACTATCGTAACGCGTTTGCAGGATGCACGGTGTGTTATACGTACACGGGACGAAAATCGAAACAGGTACCTACGTCGATTTTATGTATGGTAAAAATGGAAGAAGGAAAAAAAAAACGTGAAATATCTAACCGCCATACCTATATAACGAGTGCGTATAATATTAATTAGCCGAATCCAAACGGATAATTAAAATTCCCTATGCGATCGTATTGACCACGTATTACCGTAACGCGTACGCACGGACAACATAATATTGGGGTAATATCGATCGTATATCATAAAATGTACACGTGTACCTACGTGATTTTCGTTTTTTTTTTAACGCACAACTCTTTCGGATCTTTTCGACGCAAATAACGCAAGTTTCGCGTTTAACCGACACCGGTACGCCCGTGCAACCGAACAGGGAACATTTTCACGAACACTTGGAATCGTAACTTTGCGCTCGATTACGTTTGATTTGGTTCGATGTCCCGAAGAGGTTCGCCGGATGCCATCGGCGTCTGGAACCAATCGACGGTGGTAGAAGAAGGAAAAAAATGCTGGCCAGGGTCGCGCACGTTTCGGCGTACGGACGACGGGTTTCGATGGTTTAAAAAAAAAAAGAAAAAAAATCACCTACCGCGGTTTCGGTAAAAGCTTTGCGCACCGGGTTCCCGTGCATAGCGGTGCATCGAAACACGGGACGGGTTTCAGGGGCGGTGCAGCGAGTACCTCCGATAGAGCCCGTCGTCTCGCAAAAAACGAGCTTACGGTCTCCGTTCGCCGCACGATTAGAGTTTGAATGTTTTTACCGTACGTGCGCATCTCGGCCGAACGAGCGTAAACATACCGAGCCCGGACTTCGGAAGCTTTCGCCAGTGCCGTCGGAACAGTACGCGCGCGCGCGCGCGTCCTAAAACGTTTAGAAACATGCACATGGTGTAGTGAAACGGCCGAGGGCACAAAGAGAGAGAAGGAAAGAGAGATAGAGAAAGAGAGAGAGAGAAAGAGATGGCAAACGGTGCCGGTAGTCGATGGTCAATCGGCTCGCGGTTCGACCTGACGGCCGGCACGGAATGGAGGTCGAGCGCAGCGTCTTGTAAGCCGATCAATCACGCGCGTTGCCGCCGCTGCCCCGTTCCACTAGAGGTTTTCCCGACGGCTGCGATTTGTCACTAAAAGCGGCCTGATTAGTTATTCAGACGTTTGAATGGACACCCGGTGCACATACGCTCACGACCGGCCCATTCTTTTACCCGTAATATACGTTATGTTGTACGATATATCTCGTGTACGGGTTAGGTACGCGTAGTATATCAAATAAATAAATACGCGGGGAGAAAAGAAGGAGAAAAAAACGCAGCTGAACATTACATAAAGAGAAAAAGGTACGACCGCGCGTCTTTCACTATATCCTCTTACAGTCTCTCTCTCTCTCTCCCGTCGACTGCACAGCAGCAGCGGATGATGCCGCGTCGCGCACAAAGTCTTCTCCGCGTCCACACGATACATATAAAGTCACATATTATATTGTATACGTGTGCATATGACGAGCTCTCGATAAAAAGAAAAGAAAAAAAAAAAACGAGATCCGAAAAAAAAAATGTAGAAACGCAGCGGTGGCTACGACGTGTACGCGTTTTGCCACATAAATTTGCATTTAAACCACATTGGAATCCGTGCAGCGACTGCGCCGGTGCTAATATGCATTTCGTTATGGACAAACGGGGCCCGCCGCGACCGTTTGTCTGCACGGAAACGGCCGATGAGCTTCTCTGCTCCGACCACCGCCACCGGGTCCGTCCACGTCTAAATCAACCGTCCGTATTGTATACATACACGTACGTACAAGCGGACGAGCGCGTCCGAATGAAATCGGTAAACACTTGATCGCGCACAATGGAATAATAATAGTAATAATAATATCCGACGGGAGAAAGATCTTTCTCTCTCTCCCTTTTGACGTGCGCGCGCTTATTGCATACGTCAGCGGTACTGCGAATGAAATGTAAAATAAACGCGTGCGCGTCTACACCGGTATTGTCACGGCCGATCCGAACGCGCGTGCAAAGCGTAGATTAGAAATGCGCGTTGAAAAATTCTGCAAAACGTATACGTATCGATGATAGAGAGAGAGAGAGAGAGCGCGAGTAGATAATGTTATACGCGAGACGGAGTGCATTATGTAAGTGTACAAGAAATATGAGAGCGCACTGGGTTAAAACGTTGGCCGCTCCGAGTGCATAAATGGACTACGTGACGAACAACATCGTAGTTTTTGACAAAAACATGCCGTTTAGAGCCTTCTGGAAAATGCAATCAAGAATGGTACAGGAGTAAATAATGTATTGGTTAACGAAAAAATATTTACTGGTATGAATTACAAGTATATGAAAGTAAAACGAGAGTACATTAATAAATAATAAACGGAAAAACAAGAATCAATGTAAATAATATAACATAATTATAACTAATATATACATAAAAAAAAAAATTGGGTACAATTATTGAGTATAAGCAAAAAGGAACAGTTATTTTGAATAAATAGATCGTGAGAAAATAATATAATTTTAAACTTATCAAAAAATAAGTAGGCAAATTTTTAATAAAATAATTAATTATAGTACAACGCGGGTTTAATGTTTTTTTTCCTACTATAACATGTTATTTCATAGTTTAGACCATGTACGACACAGCGTTTTTTTTATTATAATTCGACCTATTTGGACCGTCGTCAATTTCGCGTAAAGCGATGACGCAGGTGAATCCTTTGCCGGTATCTGCGTATTCGACAATCGAATTCGAATGCTTTGAATCGCTGGAGTTTGGAGGCGGATAACAGAGCACTAGTCTTGTTATTACTAATAATTATATCGTCGATATCGCGTCAGCGCGATCTGACCGGAAACTCGTGACCACGTTTTAGTGTTGTCCGGCAGCGTATCCCTACCCGTATACTTTTGTAACCGCACCCCCGGGTTAGAGACCGTAAGCGATCCGGCACACGGCAAGCATAGGACTCGGCGTACAACACCGAAATATGTTCGACGTGTCGGCGGCGGTCTCCTACGTCGTATCGAGTGCGCGCGCCACGGATGGAAATGAAAAATTATAATAATAATGACGATGACGGTAACGCGCGCGCTCAAAGGTTACCGAGGTCGTGCGAATCGACATCATCATCTGTTTTATGGGCGGCACGTGATTGTTGGACACACAATAGCCGGTCGGGAGGCGACCGAACGTAATATATCTGATTGGTCGTCCGATAGCCGGGGCCTCCTTCGCCGAGCGGACCAGATGCGATTCGACACGCGCAATTATCGTTATCGGCGGGACGGAGGAAAACGAAAAACGAGAAGTAAAAAAAAAAAAAAAAAACCATACCTCAAAAAAAAAAAAAAAAGACTGGTGGGGGGGGGGGGGGGGGGGTGAAGAAGGAAACAATAAATCGACCCGGTAGGAAAACGTACGAGCAACCTACTGCAGCACCGGAGTTCTCGGGCACGACAATCGATCCGCGACGAGAACGAGAGCCTTGTCGCGTTTCCCGTGTGTCGTGCGTGGCTTCACAGAGGTCAACAACGCGAAGATGCGCGCGCTCGACGGCGATGCGAACGACAAGACGGATCGCGCCGATAACGTTCTCGCGGGCCCTCCTTGTACACCGATTTATCGTTACCGTTATCATTGTTGTTTGTGAGCGTTGCGGACAATCTGCGACCGCGGGACTTAAAAGTTATAGGGCTGGGATTTTAATGCCCTAAAAAAAACCCCGAAAAATTCCCTAGAAAAAAAATGCTTTTACCACCTAAAAACTCTAAATAATGCACTAAAATGTTTGATCTTTGATAATCTTCGTAAAAATAAAATCACATGAACTGTAAAAAAAAAGTTAAAAGACGGAAAAAATCATAAAATGCATTATAAAAATGACTTAAAATGTATTCAAAAAATATGTTGCAAGTGTATTTAGTATGAATTTAGTATTAAGTATGGTATTAGTAAAAATTTTTAAAAAAAAGTTGTACATAAAGCTATGTATCATAGTCTCGTATTTCGTTTAATCTGAAAAAACACATCGTCTTACATTCGTTATCTAATTTTTGACACATTTTTAACGATAATATAATACGAATTACGATTTCCTCCTACTCATAATCTGTTATATTTTTATAAAATCCACGTTAATCTTAATTCATATTTTGTTTCCAAAAACTCAAAAAAAAATACTCCAAGAACTCTTAAATGTTTAAAAAAAAATGAAGAAAATGACCTAAAAATTAAAAAATGCATAATAAACTTTCTTCTTCTCATTCAAAAGTACATAAAACGAATTTGTGACAAGACGAGCATCGCACGGTCAGCTTTGAAATCCCAGCCTTACTCGTAATTTGTAGATGTTGACCGGGATACCGGCACGTACTGCACGCGGTCCGACTGAACGCAATTGCTCGTAGCGGGCATCCAAGTCTCACCTTTCCCTCCTCCCCGTTATTGCGCTCAGTGGCGGACCGTCGATTCGTTGGCAGGCCCTGTTACATCTGTAACCCGGACTTTCTAAACACTGGACTGTTCATTCGTGTACGAAGTAAAGAAATCGATAAACATCCCACGGCGAATCCATCGTTTATCGATTTATTTTCGTAATAACGATAACAATAGTTTTGTATTCGATATGGAAACGTTTACGAAACACACGTGTAATATTAACGCGACGATCTTCGGCAAACGTCCCCATCGACAACTATAAATTCTTCAATTTTTTTAGCACGCTCATTTCCTGTCGTTATGACCGCTAAGTCGCGTTCAGCATACGGTGCTTTTTAGATCATTTTTAATGAATTCAAGTTTTGAGATCGTCCTTTCAACGTTCGACCGGTCGTACACGGAACAAGTCGGAGAAATAACATTGTATTCGTGTATTGTGTTTTTCACGTTTGTTAACAGTAGTCTGAACACTATCGCGTTGACATCGGATGATCCGTACACGCGTTCAGTAATCACTGATCAATATAATTTTAATTATTTCATCGTTCCGTGATTTTATTTATTTCAACTGAAATGTTTTTAAACAGCACAGAATTTCACGGCGAGGCCTCTTTAACGATGAGTTAAATCCCGTCTTCAATCGTACGTAGTTCCGTCTCTGTCCGTGCGCAATACGTTTGTACATGATCCATAAAGCGCGTGAATACGAACCGAATGGTTCGATGATTTTTTTTAGAAAAAATAACGTACGCGCATCAGGCACGAGCTAGTGTACATATAATTACTATATTTGAGGGGAAAAAAAGGTTATCTAGGTATTTTTAATCAGTTGAAAAGAGCTGAATGAGACTCGAACACGATTGGTGAACATACGTCGATTCGTCATCGAATATATTTCAAAATTACATATTTAAATACTATATCCACTGTGTGCGCGTGTACGAGTGAGAGAGAAGTAGAGAGAGATATGTATAGCCATTATTTTATCAGCGTAATCATAAACGACACAATGCACCGGACAAGATTCTATGCATATGCACACGAGCACGCGCACGCGTGTATATATAGCTCTTTACAATTATTATAAATTATAACATTATGTCATTTACGTGGTACAGAGGTACTTGTGGGATTAGCGGTGGGTAAATCCGCGACAATGATGGACTGACAGTCACAAACTGTCTGTACGTCATAATGTACGTACATTACATTTACCGGAAACGACTCCGATAAAAAAACCGGCCAGTGTCCATCAATAACCATAAAAATATTACCACAGTTTATTACAATATGCGGCTTGTTGCGATTTATAGCGGTAAGAAAAGAAGGAAAAAAAATACGTAAGAAAAATAGTTAAAGATAAACATTTTGACTTCATACTTAGAGTTTATGTATCGGACTTGCGTCTGAAACAGATTGCAAAATATTTATAGAGTTATTAAAAAAACGCGTATATCATGTTCACTGCGACGCATAATGAACGGATCGGAAGCAAATAAAAATATTTTAAATGTAACGGCAACAAGCGTTTAAGAGAACTAAGAAAAAAATTCCACTTTTCATCTAATACGGGTACCAAGGGTTAAATAAAATATTTATTTATTATTTTATTGTTTATATTTTTTACGTTGCATTAAGCAACGGAGGTAAATGAGAAGCTTGTTTTATTTGTCGTTGAACATGATTAAACAATTATTTGAATTAATCAAATGTTAATATTTATAAACGTACTGTCACAATTCGGTATACATATATAAAACTCATAAACATTAATATGGTAATCTTTAATAGTTTATTTTCGAGTATTTCGTGTAAGAAGAAAAAATTTATTTTCGATAATCGACTATAATAAAGAATAATATTATAATATAAAATAATATTATGTAATGCTTAGGCATTTTGCAAAATACCGTGTTATCCATATTGCCGGTAACATATATGTTATATAAAGTTATGAAATTCATAATGTTTTCTTTACCGCGAACTTTTTTTTTGGCGGGCACTTGAAACGTTGAACACATCAATTCTTCATTTAGTCCCTATCGAGGTCAAAATTTATCGTTTTTTTTTTCCCATCCGGAGCAGAAAATTATACGCTTTACTTGCGTTTTTCAGACCGCAGTGTATACCAATACATTTATATAACCCAAGTACAACATTTATATACAAGCTACATCGAGAAACATACATATATGTGTGCGCGTGTGTGTGTGTGTGTGTGTGTGTATAACTATTGTTCTCGTTCCATACATAATATAATGTACAAAAGAACGCATTAAGCATTTAACCGATTGTCAAACTGATGGATTTGTATGAACTATTATTATGAACAAACAAATAAATAATGTTTGAATTATTACACGGAACAATAACTCCATAAACTGTATAAGTACTGTGTACTAACGACGTGCGTGTACCACGATTGAAGCGTAAACGTTTCAAGTGCAATTATATGTAATATACTTATACGTTCGTAAATATTATTATTAGTCATTGACATATTATATTTTCGATTGGTGCTAATGACGATTTTCGAAATGATTCGTCATTTAATGTGAGTACGAGTATGGAAACTGCATGCGGTTGAGACGCACGAGTCATTGCGTGTAAACCATAAGAACACGAGCTTACAGATTACTAAAAACAATATACGAATTATGCAAACAAGGGATACATATCAAAGTCAAACGTGTACACGCGGACGTGCTGTTTGAAACAAAATGTTCATATCTAAGTATGACATAGTAAATATCATACATATATATTCGTATTGTACAGCGTTATGACATCATTTTTTTTTTTTCCTTCACATTTTATAAACCTTCATATCGGCATGCTATATTGTATCGCGTTAAATTGGAAAATTTAAAAAACTGCGATACTTAAATTTGGATGTCGCGGTGCTATTTGATTGTAACACGCATTAACATTAGTAATATACCGGAATACAATAATTTAATATAAGTATAAGCCGCTTGTTAATGTTGTATAAAATGTATTCAAATTATTTATTAAACGCATTACGCCACAAATGTAAATATATTATGTGCGCGGCGAGCACATTGTGCGTACCCTATACTTGATTAATAATGCAATATAATTACAGAGAGAGGAAAATAGTGAAAGAGAGAGAGGAAGAAAGATACTTTAATGAGCGGCGAAAAGATTTATTAGACATCATAAGGAGAAAGAAAAAAAACTCTACAACGTCCTAATAATAAGATCGGTAGTTCAATTATAATATTCTCTGGAATGTCACAATCGAGAATTGTATTAATATTGGTTATAAGCAGTGGCGGTTCGTTAGGTTTACATAAAGTGGTGCACAAAATATTTGTAAGATGCCTATATGTAGGTGGGTAAAAAAAAATATATTAATTTCATTATAGGTTTGGGTACATAGAACGTACTTATCAACGTATGATTTCCTCAAGTTCCCTAAGCTCTTCATCACGATCTTCAATGTTGAAACAATAGAATTTAATATGAATATTGATTTTGATCGCACCGATAATTGAGATGCAACGAGGACTTGTTAACGACTGCTGCTGTTCGTTTTATAACATTTCCATTCCAAAAGTAGATGGTCGAGTGCAATCGATCGAATTAGCAGCGGAGAAGGATTGGTCGTGAAATTAGGGTAATAGGGGGTGGGGAGGACTTAAGTATTATGTCAGACGAAACTATTTAAACGCGCGCAAAAAAAAAAAAAAGAAAAAAAAGTGCTATATTATTTTTACCGTTACCCGCCGTCAACGATTGGTGAAATAAAAAGTCACCGAAGGAAAAGGAGAGAATACACGACGGGCGCACTCGGCGTAGTATAATTGTAACGTCGCCGTACATGGGAGCAAGGAGCGAGCAAAATAATCGAAAAAAATAAAAATAAATCCTGTTTCCGAGCGACGATCAATGGACAGACATGGTGGTAAACGATAAATTATGATACGCGTGCGTAATACGAATAATTTTTGTTCGGACCGTGCGCGCGTCCGCCGTTTAATCGGCACGGGAAATCTCCCAGGTCGCGTCGGATTCATGGCGCGCAGGGATATCACGGACGCGCGCGCGTACCGAACACGATTTAAATAATAAAAATTTAAATAATACGTCCGCGAACGGGGGGCGGGTAGGACGTGTGCGTGTGTGCGGACGAAAATACTAATAATGATAATACATAAATTTCGGCCGACGTTTACGTGATAATTTAAACTGCACGTATAGTAATACTCACTCGGTACACTAAACAATAACGTATTAACGTAATAAATATACGGTCGCGGACGCGGTGGGGTTTACCGATACTGCACGTGTGCACGCGCGTGCGGCCCGCGTATGGGAGCACCGTCGGTGTGTGCACGTGAACAACGAGTCGTCTCTCGAAAACGGAAGATCATATCCTGCAGGTCGTCCTACTACGTGAAACGCGCGCGATGGGAAAACAATCGTCACGTTGCGTGTAAAACGATCAAAATAAAAACCGAACGCGGGCGGTTATTATCGTCGTGGTCGTCTTGGGTCATCGTTACGTGCAGGGTTGTCCGCGTGCACTCGAATTCGAACGTACGCGCAAAAAAATAATAGTTCTCATGTTATTCGAGGTTTAAACGTTGTCGTACATACGAACAGTAAATGAGGCCACCATCACCCTGTTCGGGTTTAATGTTCAAATTCCCATGATTTTTCTTAAATGAAAATACTGGTACACCGATGCATATAAAAGTCAATTTAGTGTCCGACTAGACGTGTTTAACATCTGATCGGTAAACATTTCGCTGCTCGTTCTGTTTGAACTAAAAACGTTTTTAACCAATTGACCGGTATGAGATTTTTGAAGGTATGCATAAAAATTTTCGGAAAAATGACCTTCTCCAGTTCTACGATGGTATTCTATGCCGTGTTTTGCATTAGATACAAAATATATCTTCGTCGTGGCTTCAATTCGAAATCTGAGCGATGAATGAGCGGTGAATGATGCCATACGTATGTTACCTATGTGCATTGCAACTGATTTTAATACGCAGCAAGTGGCAAAAAGTATATTAATATTGATACTGTCTTAAAAATGTTCGAGGCCGGTAATAGCTTACACATAGCACTTGCCAACTTTTTTTATCTAAAAATTTCACATAATTATCAGCGAACGTATTCCTAGGAATGTAGTCGTCGACAACACTCTGCAGTGGTGTACTTTAAGGGTTCTCCGCTTCAACCCCTCTTCTAGAACCAGAGTTACATTCTTCTCGGGTATGCCAAACGGGTTTGCTACGTTATTCATCATAAATTATTATTGTAAAATTACAAAAAAACAAAAATGAATTTGATGTAATATATTATACTATTATTTAAAATTTGATAGTTTTATTTTATTTTAAATCTTTCTGAATAGGAATACTTTGAGTACAGGAATCGTTTCAGCTACGAACACTTATACGATATGTTCCAACACGAAACGAAACGCACGTACGAATGCTCAGTCTTTCCACCCTTAAAAATATGTATCCTAAATATGGACCACAGGCACTAGGTACGCTTTTGCGCGCGCGAGTGCACGTGCGTGATAAACCGCTGTTAAAAGATAACGGACACGTGCGCGAAACAACGCGAATCTCATTGGTCGACGCAGGGGAACGCAAAATCACTCCGAGGCAGTGCTCGACTTTGCAAAATTAAAGAAGGGGGACTCTGTTAACTTTAAAGAAAATAGCGACCGCAAAACTTGTTAAGCGTTATAATTACGATATAACGTATAACGAAATTATAGTAAAGGGACGTTAAAATTTCCGAAAACAAGTTGGGGTTAGGGTTAGGTCCATCCCCCTGCGTCCCCCCTCAAGTCAAGCACTGCTCCAAGGTAAACTTACACGCGCCCACACGGTGCTCGTACACCGTCGCAGCGCGTTGCTTACGGATGGACGCGCGGACCCGGTCGACAGGTCTTGGGTCGCGTATCGCAGACCAATCGTCCGAAACTCCGACAATGGGCTTCTCATCATAGTTACTATCGTTTCGTTATCGTTATCTCATTACTGTGACAGCCACTCGTACGTCATATCGTCCGTCGCGATCGTGATAATGCAATGCTTACTTGCCCGCCCATATTAACGTTTAGGGCCCCTCTTGTGTCGGTGCCCCGAAAAACCTTTACGAAGCCATAGACGAAATCCGGTAAAACGTACAACACGGCGCGTGGAAAACTTCACCGCCGACAAAGTTAGTAATTCGTCATCCGAAACGCAACAACATAGCGTACGATAGAAACAAAACTTTTATTATTTGTATACGTCTGACGCATCTGTAAATATAAAATACTATCGATCTTATCTTATTTTTCAAACGGTAATTCTAGAGATGATAATTCTGACTAATTAAACATTTTTTTTAAAAAAAAGTGTTTCGTTACCCGAACAGTTTTGGTTTTAGCATTGTTTATAATATTTAGGTTACCATAGCGAAAATGCTAAAAATAGTAATTTGTGTTGTTTTACTTTTTTATTTATTAATTTAATTTACTATGCAAGTTATTAAATAAATAATATTTTCCCACTCACGTACACAGCGGAGAGTATTCGGCGTAATTCGAGTGCATTGCCCATGGTACGCATTTAATTGTTCTTAAGAGGTGTAATTTTTTTTTTAGCAATTTTTTCGGTATCGTTCACTTTATCTCGTGTATGTAATTACTATTCGTCTCTCCAGGACCTTTTTGGGAACTTTTTATTTTTTTTTTTTCGTACACGTCTATCGCACGATGATAAACTACGTTTCGAACGTTGGAAAGAACGATATTGTGATCGCGTTTCCAAATCCTAACGGATCGCCGACAACGTGATACTCGCCGAATCATAAATATCGATCTATTGCTTTTCGCTGTCACGTTCTTCTCCACCACGTATTCGCCTATTATTTTTGACTAATTACTAATATCATTGTTATTACCTATTATAATCGCTTGGCCGTAACCGCTCACAGACGTATCAAATCTCATCATTGCGATCCCCGCTGCTGCAAAATCTGACGCGCTTTCACCGCGTCAATTCCGACGCAACACACATAACACTTGTTACGCGGTTCGACTCGGCGTCGATTGGGACGAAGAATAGTTTTATATTGACTACAAACCTCGTTTGTGCTATTGTGTTCCGTCTCATTATTTGTGTTGTTACACAATAGTATGTGTACCTATAGGTAATTTTGTTTTTAGCGTCCGTCCCAACGAGATAGGGACATTACACGCTTGTAGTGATATAATATATCAATGACGAGTCGACGAGTAAAGACGTTCGTTAGACAAACACCAAATTCGATTATAATAATCGTACTTAAAATGGGCGAAACAAACAGTTTTTTTGTTTCATCAAGAATAAGCCAAATTGCAGACGTGCCGTGCGACGTATTTGGACTAAAGGAAAGACCATATGATACAAATCTTTAGATACTTCAGTCGTTCAGTTATATAACAGTATTTTAATGAACGCGTAGCACCGGACGTGTAAATCTTGATTGACCGTATCAATGTTTTATGCGATCCTTACATTTTTCACGTTTCTGTTTATTCGCCCCGAAATCGTATCATCCATCTTCGACGATCCACGAAAACCCAAACGGTATACTCGTGTACAAGCGAATTCATCGTAAAGAGTACATCTAGTTTTGCAACGGTCACCCGATATTGTAAGCATATTATTAGCTTTATTTCGTAAAATAAGTGATTTACAAGAACGCGGCAGTGCATTGACGATACTGTTCAACATTTTCCCGCTTGTTTCCGAGCGGTTCGACTTAATCCACGACAAACGTGTACATTATAATGCGCGCGCATCAAATGTATGGGTACGTGTCACGCGCATATTATAATATATACAGACGTAGAAAGAATGCGAAAAGTATTTGAGCGCCAAGAGGTTTAGGATTTTTTTTTTTTTTTTTTATCGACATTTGGAATTTTATTCGGTCGGTTTGGACATGCAAGAGACACTACGCGAAGAGATCGTATAATACGAAACCGTCGTTTATGTGTGTTTATGTTTTGGAATATCTATAAATATATTATACGCTGGAGATTTAAATGCCGTTTTATTAATGGGTAACGTTTATGTGTCGCTTTGCGTTTGCCGCATGTTCGAACGCGATTCCGTGTTCGATAACATATCTTTGATTCAAAATTTGACTAGAAATCCTTAAACACGACGATGATCTTATGTTAAAAATATATTTATTTTATTTATTTTTTTTTTTTTGTGTGTGCCGACTATAAACTTTAGTGCCACTATTAATAAAATCACAACAACAAAATAAAACCGGTATAACGTTTCGCATCAATGCGTGTATCAGTTATATGAATATCGGTATCGATATCAAACCATCTCTATGTTACGTAGTATTATATATTAGCGTAGATTTCTTTTTAGAATTTTTTCTCTTTTTTATAATAGATCATAAAATTCGGATGGTTTTGGATTTTTTTGGTGGACGCCAATGTAATAGCGACTTTCGGTGTATGTTCAAAGTATTTTCAAATAGTGATTAAATTTGCAATACGAGTTTGAAAACTGTAGAATACAGTTATATGTGTATACGAGTAATAGACCGCGGCTTAGATAATAGCTTTTATTAGAGATACTGTTATATATTTTATAAAAAACTGTCATCCGGTTCTTCTCTACCTAACGAAACACGCATACAAGCACATGTATGTTTTAAGTACGCGTATGCATATGTTTTAATAATAGTACTGAGTATATGATCTAAATTATAATGTCCCAATATTGATTATAAGGATACAAATAAATCATATCGTTCATCGTGATATACTCTCCACTTCCTTCTCACTTTTTTTTTTACTCGATATCATACATACACCATAGTGAATTCTTTCGCAAAAATGGATTTTTTTAATTTCAAATTTTCAAACTTTAATACGAAAGTTATGTCGAACGATTTTTTTCGATCTAGGACAAATGGACGTAGCCATTTGGACATGGCCGTTTGGACGGGGGGACAAAAAAAAAAATATATATATATATAAGTCAGTAAATAAAATAAATAAGTTTTTTATATTTATTATAACATGTAAATTTTAATGTCAACAATATTCATTCAAAAAAATTTCACCATCGCGATTTGAAGTAATTAATGACATCTTACTTGTACACTTGAATGCAATTTCTACACGACTAACACGGTTATATATGTGTATTGTCGTGTCTCGTGTATCACCGTGTTTCGATAAAGTGTGATAATTATTACAAGTTGTAAAAACCAATAAGTTATATACAGTGAAACCTCGGTATCTCGAAGTCGTAAGGGACCAAAAAAAAAATTCGACAAATCGAAACTTCGAGTTAGAGAGGAAATTTAAAACATAAATAAAATTTGAAATAAAAATGTTTAATTATTGGGAAAAATGTGTATTTATAATATAGAATGTATTTTTACATTGAATACATATTATGTATTAGTATTCGTCATTTGGATAAGTATACATTATTTTCTATGAAAGTAGAAAATCTGACATTTTTGTTTGTTTTTGTTTAGTATTAGAAGTATTTTCAATAAAACTACCTAAAATATTAAGTGCAGAAAAAATATTGTCAGAAACTCCTGACTGTTGTTGAACGTATCTTCGAAGTTCATGTATATAGTTTTCAGCTAGGGCACCACGTATGAAAGGTTTAACAACAGCAATTTCTTCCTCGTCGATTGCTTCATCGGCAGAATCTGTCTCTGGCTTACTGAGAAAATCAGATGTTTTAAAAATGTCCGCATCGGTTAAACTTTCTGATGTGCTCAAAGTAGAATCAATATCCAAAAATGATTACATACAACGTTGTGTGTATAAGCTTTGTCATTTAATCTTATATTTAATAGTTTGGGCATTTTATACGTTATCTAATCTGTCATATATTCGAGTTAGTGAATCATAATAGGTGGTAGGTACCGGATAATGATTTCGACTTATAGAAATATTCGGCATATGGAAATTCGATATAAGGAAATAACTGAGTACGTAAATCCAATACTGAATGATCGGGACTGAAAAAAAAATTCGACCAACAGAAACTTCGAGATACCGGAGTTCGAGATACCGAGGTTTCACTGTATATTGATATAAAAGGTACCTATGGCCAAAACGATAAAATTCGATAAGGTTTGATATGATACGATACCATTAGTTATATTATAAACATAAAATATCAATGGCTTTAAAACTTATAAATATATATATATATTTTTTTTTTACGTCCATTTGTCCCCATGTCCAAACGGCTACAACCATTTTTCCCTATTCGAATTTTTTTGGGGTCAATGAGAACAGCCTCTTCGTGGTGTCTCTCGGGTAACTTTAAATGGTTCTCAAGTTATAATTTAGACAGGTGGTAGAAATCGATTTAGCGTAAATGACTGATGCCCTTACACAGAAGACCAATTTGATAAGAACTTTCGTAATATCCGTGGTGAGAGTTATGTGGTGGAGATTTCTGATAACGGCTCCGTAGGGCCGACGCGAAGCATAGACAAATGAGTGGCGGCTAGCGTCTGTACTTATCAGATGTTCTAAAATAGCGTTACAATTCCAACGTCCGTTTGGACGAACAATAAAATATGAAGATGTTGACTTACACGATAAACCTTTTTTGCACTCTCGTGAGCTATATAAAAGTGTTTTTAAGAGTAGAATAGTTTTTTTTTTTATAGATGTGCAAAAGAACCGTGAAAGAACGACCGGATACAAAAAGAAAAAAAAATTAAATAATCATTCGACGGGGTCTGCTGCGCTATCTACATTGGAAAAAAAGAAAGACGCTGCACAAGGTATATGCGCGGTAATATTTTTGTACATGATGTAAATGTACAATTAAAAAGAAAGTATCGAGTTTTATTTTTCTATTACATGATCGCCATTAAATAATTAAAATTTAATAAACCGGGGAGAGGAACTGGGTACACTGCCTAAGCTTCCCTCTCGTGTGCACGCCTCTGTCGAACAATCAATCGCATCGCACGTGGTAGACGGATTATAGGGCGGTAAAAGGCGTTGTCCGTGCACGCGTGTCTACATATATATAAATTATATTATGCATTATTAGTACATGGTTTTATTTATTTTTTTTTTTTTTTACCGTAATTATTTTAATACAAACTGGGCGTTACACGGATACGACTGCGGTACAAGATAATTCGGACGCATCGCGACTCTGGCCGAAATTAATTGTTGCGCGCTCACACTCGCGCGCGCAAACGCGCGCACGCTAAAGTCACTTCGTCAATAATAATCATTTATCATATTTTCACGGGGAATCTAGCTAAGCCGCCCAGAGAACTGTGGAAATCGCTATCTGGCTTTGAACAGAATTGTTTTTAATGAAGAACAAAATAAGTTTATCGAAAAATAATACATGAACATCACAGGTCGGCTTGTCAATCCTGTGGCACGTCTGCTAGATCTCAGAGGTGAATCGCTAAACCAGTTTTTCGATAAAATAAATATTTACCTATACTTTTGAAACGTATTAAAAACGTTTTTAAATAACTTTTACACATTTTAAATTCATTTTTATTTTTGTTTCCAGGTAGGACGGTTTATTTCAAACATTTGTGGACAATGTGTTCGTTCTCTGTGCACAATCTCCAAATGGTTAAAGGGCATTATAACGATTTAATATGTTTTGGTGCTCCGACTTTTAAGTTCTTCAACATTTTTATAGTATTAAAACTATACATAAGTATTAATTTCGGAAAAATAATTTGGATTATTCATGATTTTTTTGAGCGTTTAACGCAATGGAATCGTTTCCCACCAATACAGGACGTATGATTGCAACGCGCACAACTAGGCAAATCGTATACTATAAATCAATTCTGAGTTCTCGGAATTTCCATTCCCGTTTTTGCTTATAGTGATATATTTTATATACATTTATATTTATTTACTAACGGGCGGAGCCTTATACAACAGTTTCACGGTGTACAATTTATAATTTAATGGTAAGTATTTAAATTATTAAAGTAGTAACACCTACTTTTACCAGTCTTGATAAATGGTGCTCTCATTGACCAACCTCATCATGCGGTGTAAAGGACGATTTATATTTTAGGCAAGTTTAAGAAGTCGTTTTACTTTAAAACGTTCGAACGAATTTAGTCGTGGTCCATGAATCAAGTCATGAGTTTTGTAACCCGTTTTCATATTTTCGTATTTTTTTGCGGTATTGGAATCATTCGGTTAACTATAGACGTTTTAAATACGCAACTTTAGTGTTGTACGGACGCGAGAAGCACAGGAGGATTTTCTTTCGCTATCAAATATGCTGTATCGTACGATTGTATCTATATGACGCCACGTATAATATTGTACGGCTGTTGTACCAGGGACGGATCTAGGGGAGGGGTTCAGGGGATCAGCCGACCCACAGTTAATATTTGTTGACAAAATTGGCCTCTTGGAATTTTTTTTCTCTTTTTAGACCTTGATTTGGACTCTTGGCCCATCGGAGTTACTTGAAAAATGAATGCCATGTTTATTCAAAATTTAAAATTTTTCAATTCATAATTTATATTATATATTAATATATTATATATCCGAAAGGACTAGAAAAACTTGCCTGAACATCCTATACTTAACTGGTCACCCCCGACCACGTTACTCATAACTGGTTCTGCACACGGTACACACGTTAATTCAGATAATGTAGAGCAGCGGTCTCAAAGTCAAATAACGGGCCATAAATTTATACGTCAAAGGTCAAACATTTTTTTTTTTTTTAACTAATTTTAACAATAAATCCAAAATAAACGTATCGGATTTTTTTTTTGTTTAATAACAATAATGATGATCGATTATTATCTTCTGGCCGCTCTTGATGTTCGACGTGCCTTATCTAATTCTGTACGTAAAACTCTTGGGCACGTTAACGTGGCGGCACAGTGCACAAAAATGCATACGTGCACGTCTACAGTTCAACGGGCGTCCGGTGCAACGACCACAGTCGAATGTGGGAACCGGTACGTGTGTCGTCCGGACTAGCGGAAAGAGACGGAAACGTCGGGAGAGCGATAGAGGTAGGTAGAGAAAGAGGAAAGAACAACGACGACGAGGAACACAATAATTGTTATCCGATGGTTGGCGGCGGCATCGATTTGTTATGATCGGGTCGCGCGCGAGTACAATAATGATAATAATAACGACGACGACGATAGTAATAATAGTAACAACACGTCGTCGCGCGCGAAAGGTGTTACAAGAGGTCGCGCGTACAGGTCGACGGTAGAAATGCGGCGGCGCGGAGGGTTAAGGAGAACTTTTCGACGTGTTCGATCGCCAGGATAACGCGCGCGTTTAATAACGTTATGTTTTCTTCTTCTTCTTCTTCTTCTTCTTCGCGTACGTACGCGCGCACATTTTTGTACTATAATTTATATTTCTGTTTTTCTCTTCCGTCCCGTGTCACGTATCGACGATGACCTTACAGTCCGAGCCAAATCGTGTACATAGGTATACGAAACCAGGACACTTTTTTTTTATTTTGCAAGACCATAGAAACACGAAATCGTCGGGCGGGGCAAACGAAATCTTAGAGGGGACGTTAGAAAAAGAAAAAACAATACGTTACATAACGCACCGCTCCCGTGGCTGCGAGCTGTTGCGATGAGTGGAACATAAATCTGTTCATGCTAAGCGTTCGTCGGGTACAAGTCATGTAAGGCGGTGTGTGCACTTAAATGTTTTCACACGAGTGAAAATAGTTTTAAAAATTAGGTTCCGTCCGACGCGTGTCACATCTTCGTCGACGATGTTATGGGAAGGAATACTGGTTTTACATTTTGTAGATCCAATGAGCTGTTTTCGTGGCAAACTATTGTGCCAAAACGATGTTTTCTATTAATTCAAAATCATAAATCAAACATGAAATTCTCGCTAACGGGAGTAAATTCTTTTAAAGGTTTTACTAAATCGAAAAAAAAAAAGTAGGTAAGCGATTCGGAAAAACGGGACATAACATACGACGGTTCCTACTTGCTGGTCCTGTCGAGGCAAAGAGTGCGATGCGTTTCGTACGCTCGGACACACCGTCCGATGCAGTCTCCGTCCACGACCTCTCCTGCCCCGCATGTGTCTCTCCGTCACCGCGCATCACCCTGTTTGTCACCACGTCTGTTTGCGTATTGTTCGCCGCGTTTGACAAAATATCCGATTGTTTCGCCTCAACACTGGTCTCTCGACCCGCCGACGACCGACCGCGACACGATGATACGTCTCGTACCATTGCGCTATCGGGCGCGTTCCTATCGTACGGTAATAGAAACAACAATGGCAGATCTACATTATCGCGTCCAGGGGAGAAGAAGAAACAAAAACAACTCCGGTCTCGTAAATCGAACAATGGCGTGAGCGCGGTATGTCTTTGGACAATTAGCCGGGTTATTAGTCGCCGCGACCGCCGTATCTCGATGTCCCGCGCGCTAACCACTCGAATCCGACTCGACCGAACGAACGAAAATAATATATTATACGCACCCGTTTTCGCAATAAATCCGCACGTGCAAGTGCACCTAATGAACCATTACATTTGAACATCAGTCGACGACTCTTGAGTCGTTTTGACGGTTCCTTTATTTTGTTCGGTTTTCCTCCGCCGAGTCCAGTCTTGCGACGCCGACCCGCAGCGGTTACAATCGATTCGGTTCGCGCACGTTTAAATGTAACCTCAAACGTCACGTAAAAATGTAATTTTTTGTTTGGATGTCGTTCATCTTGTGTTTGCGACCGCTTCCATGTGATCACGGTGAACGGTACGTTTTTCTTCGATTTTCATCCACGTATATACGGACCATCTTACAAATCCAAAAGCATATCTCGTGCAGTTAAAAAATTAGCATTTTTTTAATTTTTTTTTTTTTATATTATCCGTTTATTGTATAATGTGACAGTAAATTAAACTCATTCAATATTCTTACTAAAAGCATTGATCGTACGTTTTTTTTTTAACTTAATATATTAAAATATATTAAACGTTCGTTCACCAATCGAACGAACATAACGAGATCTGATTTGAAAATATTACTATAATTATTTTCGGTTATTTACTACGTCATGCGAACATACAATAAGATGTCCATCTGAAATTTCTGGAAAACGTGCTAGGGGCTTTATGACGAAGAACGATTCCATTAACTCCGAAAAGAAAACCCTAGTAGTGTTGGTACCGCTGATGGAATGCGCCCGACGCAGAGTATTGATAATATCATAAACGTATAAAAAGTAATGAAAACTTTCCAAAAGGAATTTCCGGTAACGTGACCGAAAACATTTTCCGCCTGAGAAATGTTTCCGGCTTATATTTGGTACCGAATGAATGCTATGTTCTCGGGGTGTTCGATCGAATCGAATTCGAATTATCCAGCAAACACGTTTGCGTTACCGACGAGCGTTTACCGATGTATTATAATACATACAGGTACATATTGTACGACGTATATGATATCGTTATCGTCGACCATAAAATATGGAAATAATTTAATAATACATCTCAAATACGCGTTGACGAGTTGTTGTGCGACGTCCGTTTCTGTATATACTCGTATACATAAGAATCTGTGTACGCTGGTATGTGTGTTATACCTGCACCCATACCTATTACCTATTAAGGTGTAGATTTTTTTCGCAAGATTTTCCAGCCACCTTATTCTCGATCGTATTGTCCGATAAAAGTCGCGTCACGCGTATTTCGTTTGTACACGCGCTCTGTATATATATATATACGTAGGTACACGACAACACGTACACGCGTATATTTTCTTCCGATCTCTGCTCAAAGATAAAAAAAAAATAAAAAAAAATCGAGAAAAAATGGGAAAAAAAACACGTCCGCAAGTACTCGGGATAACCGCAGCAGGTATGCGCGTGCGCTGAATACAACAATGGTACAAATAGTGTGGTAAGTGGATCGCCGAGGATTTCGAAAAATGCGCGCTCAACAATGCGGCGTGTACGGTGTGGTTTTGCTCGCGTCTCGCGCGATTTTTTTTTTTTCTTTATTTATATATATTTTTCATTTTACTTCGCACCCTGTGCTCTTTTGTACGCACGCCGATACGTTAACTGCACACTCGCACTTATCTAGGCTCTCGGGCACAGACGCCGCGCGCATGAGACTCCTCAGATTTATGTGTCGCGATGGCCCGAGGTCAGGAATTAGCCAACCTATTATATTATATATTATCATATGGATGACCCGAACTTTATCGCTCGTTCTCTTTCACACACACACACACACACACCCACACACGCGCACACGCATGTATATGTATATATTGATATGCGTATAAAATATAAAATACGTGTCGAAAACCCTGATCGGTATAAAGTATGTTATGTACGTTATTACATATTTGACTGTATACTCGAACGAAAAAGAATGTAATAATATATATATAGGTACCTATAGGTGTTTAAAGGCGGAACACATTTTTTTTCGAAAATTCATTCGAATTCAAGAATATTTGTTATACTCACGGATTTAGAACCATTTTTAACCGAAAGAGCGTAACATATATATGTATAAAAAATATAAGGAAAAATTTTCTTTAAAATACCATCGAAACTGTTGTGAAATCGAAGAGCATTTCTTCTTGGTACGATAGTTATTCAATACGATTTGTTCGATAACGTGTGTCAGACACCACTAACGGTCTTTCTTGGGCCTGGGTAACATATGGTTACCGTATCGTGGGTATCAGCTTTATACATAGACGTATCCGAATTGGGTACCGGATAATATTTATGATAAGGATAAAATACTTACCGAGTCCGATAATAAAAACGAAAACATACGAGCTTGGTCCGACTATGGAGAACCATAATGTACTAATTCGGCCCAACTACTCCGACAATAAGACGTGTAACTTACAAGTATTGATACACTTGATAATATTAAAAATAAAATAAAATTAACGCGTATACAAAAATATATTGTCAGTAGTATTCACTCATCAGCCGATATCCCAGATACTAATCATGTGGTCAAACCTTTGGTTTGTACGAATTCGTATCGAAATGATCGAAAATAACTTCGACGGTACTGCAGTTAACGTATAATAGTCATCGAAACACTACGAGGCGTGGTGAATTGTGCCCGTGGAAATACGTATATTTGCATACAGACCGAGCATCGCTTTACTCGGTTCGTATTACGACCGGCGAGCACAATATCATAGGTAGCGGGGCCGGCTCAAGGTATAAGCGAGCTAGGCACTTGCCTAGAGCGGCACTTAAGTGGGGGCGGCTTTTTCAAAATTGACTTTTTACATTTTTTTCAGTTCCATCTGTGTTTTATAAGAAAAACGTTTAAATCAATTTATTCGTGAAAACCACTTACCAATATAATACAATAATATTGTCTAAAGTTATTGAATTACTTTATATTACGGCCTACACTGGACGTTTTTAATTATTCCGAAAATATAAATAACCGCACAATCATCACTTCCGCGATTTCCAGTAGACGCGATAGTGATGGGTTTTGAGCAATCATTATAGAAATCATTTTTAAGTCTTTTTACGTGTACACATAAAATAAAAAATTTAAACGTTTTTTTTAAATAGATATGTCACATGAAAAATAGAGAGCTTAAAATAAGAGCTCAATTTTTTTTAGAGGCGGGGCAAAATTTGATTTCGCCTAGTGCACTGTTTTTTTACTTGAGCCGGCCCTGCTAGGTACGCCGAGTCGTCCGTTAAACGTAGTTACGTCGAAGTCGCACTCGTTTTTCTTCGTCGCCCGGGACGGACGTTCTAATCTTATCCGACCGTCGTGCGAACTATTCGCGATCCTCACCGAGGCGCACGCCCGTCGGTGACGTATACAATAACAGCAATGCACGTTGTTCGCTTCGTTACACAACGTATACCGTACATATGAACACATTACACACAAACGTATACGACTGTAAAGCCGCCGCCGTTGACGTTGTAATTTCGTTGATGAAACGCCGATTGATTTATGATGTGTTAATGTGGTCAACTAGTCGAACGTTTTCGGTTTTGTCAATCACCTCCGCGGTCCCGATGATGGATTAGCCGCGTGTCGGCCCCGTTAATAGTGCACACAAAAACGCACACGCCTCCACGTATGTACTGCGCCGGTATATTCATAAAGACAATCGTTTGTTGGCGTTACACACGTTCGCCGCGTCGGATTACGAGACGGGTGTTGATTAGCAGAACATACGTACCGACTCGAATACGCACATGGTTTCCAGCCGCGCGGCGCGCACTCGTCGGATCGCTGAAAGAGAAACGTCGCGTTTGAGCTGTGCGTAAATGTCGTCTGAATATCACGCAGTACCCGATAATGGACTTGTCGAGAAGAAGTAGCGGCGACGTAAGGGCTCGCCGAATCGGTCAGAACCGTTGCGCGGTGTGACCAAAGTCCCTTCGAGTACCATAAATTATGTTGATTTCCCGCGGTGTGCACAGCCATAATTATTTCGGTACGTTCGAAACAATGTTCTTCTGCGTCTGCTTTATACATATTTATTTATATGACGGTCAGAAATTTGTTAATTTTTTTTTTCTCGTACAACTTGAAGTCTGAGGAGGAAATCACACATTTGTGACACCTCTTAATATTATCAAGTTTTTAAGTCTTAAGTTTTCATATCACAGCACCAGTTTCTTTTGAGGCATCTGGTTGGGTTGCCGAAAAGTGTTAGCGAGGCTAACTCAATGATAAATTGGTTAGGAATATCTTGAAGTTTAGCGTTCGTAAGAGATAGCAGATGTTTCGTTGATGGACGGTGATTTCAGGTCGGAATTAAGGGTCACATTTGAGACAGACGGGGAGCATGGTTAATCGTAATGTTTTGGAAAGTTTGAATAGTTTTTTTATTTGAATTCTTAGAAGAATTCCAAATCACGATACCATATGTCCAAATCGGTTGAAGCAGAATTTTATAAAGAATGATTTTGATAGATACGATGAGGTTAGAACGAAACAGTGGCCTTAGCAAGTTCAATCTGGAGTTAAGTTTCTTACGCTTGTCTTTAAGATGATAGCACCAGGTAAGGCACCTGTTAAAAGTAAGACCAAGATATTTTACTTCTTTCGAGTGAGGAATTGTTGATTGATACCGCTGGGCAGTTTTGAGATCTGAGTGTGAAAGTGATAAAATAGGACTTGGATTTTTTAACTTTTATTTTCCAGTTGGTGAACCACTGAGAGATAGAGAGATAGAGAGTATTTAGATGAGTTTAAATTTGATGTGAGGCAGTGGTATGATCAGAAGAAACTGATAATAAAGCGGTATCGTTAGTATATATTCCAACTAGAGTATTTTCTGATGTGGGCAGATCCGACTTGTATACGGTGTATAAGAATGGTACAACAATATCACTGCCTTGGAGTACACCAGCAGATATAGAATATTGTTTTTAGTTTTGCAAGTTGTGGCGGACATTTTTAAATTGAATTTCTTTCGGAGTGTATATTAATTTAATATTTTTTATTTTTATATTCAAACCTGCGTTTCTGTTCCTTTGAAAAGCTTATATTACCGGTCCGTTTTTTATTTTTCCTAGGCTCGTCGATAGCGATACAGACATGGACGGATCCATAGTTAGAGCTGTGGGTGAAACTATTTTCAAGATGCCATTTATTAGGGCTGAAACTGGTTTATAAATGTAACCTTGTAACAAAAAAAAAAAAAAAAAACACTATAAGATCATATAACATGTGTATTTTAAGTTAATTCATAATTCTCAGTGAAAACATTCACATTTATTTTATTTTATTGAGTCTTACATGGCTTGTGGATGTTTTACTGTACTATTCAATTAAGCCAGTGGCGTCATTTGGGGGACGGCTACTGGGGCATTTGTTCCAGTCTGGTATTAATTCCGTCCTGTAGTCGGCGCACCTAAAAAATATAAAAAGTCTTTAAGTGGCCAATTTTGTCAACAAATATTAACTGTGGGTCAACTGACCTCTTTAACCCCCCCCCCATCCCTCCATAAATACGCCGCTGGATAAAGATTCATCTCGGTATATCTTAAACGGCGTGTGTGCGTTTCATCGTTAGAAAATAAGCTCGGGATTTTTTTCGGACTGCGGTCGTTAAACGACCCGAAACGCGTGACGGGATTTTTTCGGTAATCATTACCGCGGTCACCGACAGCACCGGTGGTCGGACGGGCCAGTGTAGTTTTCGCGTAAAACGGAATACGGACGACGACGCGGCGAACGCGTATGGTTAAAATACAATACGGGAAAGGATTGCGCGACTCGCACGTACGGTATGGTAAAGTGTGAACGTAAAACATACCGAAGGAACGCCGACAACGGCCGGACGATTTTTCTCGCGACGATCCTGCCGCCCGCGGTTATGGTTTTACTGTTTTTTCGCCGTCCTTTACGCGCGCCTCGGGTGATTCGCGTGCACGTACCGACACAGATATAATATACAATACGTGCACCGTACACGTGTATTAACGTACAAGTGTGTATAAATAGGATCTCTCCTCGCCATCCGCCGTATCGCATTTCGCGCGAAATAAATCGGTCACCGACGACGACGTCCGTTCTCGCGACGCGCACATCATTACAATAACGCTGTGCATATTATTGTATCGCCCTTTCGCGAGCGCGGCGTTATGTACCTTGATAATGTAGCGCGTTTTTCACTATCGCTGTGGTACGGGTGTCCCACGAGGATCTACTGACCGTTGCCACGTCGTTGGTCGTAAATATTTCTGTTGTTTTCGTTCATAACCCACTCGCCTTCATGTGCCCAGAGTTGGGCAAAAACAAATCAAAATAAAGGATAAACAATAAAAGCATGAATAACTAATTCATTTATGGATAGAGAATGATTTTTTTACTCTGAATAATTGCGGTGTACTGAATAAAGAATAAAATTATTCTGAACAGTTTTATTCGTGAACAAAACAATTATTCGGAATAGATTTATTCGTTGAAATCATGAATGATATTGATTAAATATAAAAGTATATTTAATTTATTTTTGTCAATTATTATATGTATTGATATGTATTACCTTTATATATATATTATTTAAGTCTAAATAATAAGTCTGTTATTATTATGCATCGTTATTTAGGATTTAAATTTATTATTTATAGGGAATAACGAATAACAATATAAATTAAAATAATGAATAAAAACAAAAATCAACAATAAAATTAAGAATAAATCCATGGAGAGTAATTTTTTATTCAAATAATCAATCGAATAATATTTTATTCGATTAATGCTCAACTCTGCATATGCCTTACGTCATGTTGCGTCGTTTCGTATATAGACGTGTACGGTTTTCGATAACTATTGTAACGACACGCGACTGTTCCGTCCGTCCTAGTGAATTTCATAAGTTTGTCCTATTTTTTTCAAAATCTCTTATCGAACCGAAAAGACTCTAATAACAATAACAATAATAATAATAATAATAATAATAATAATAATAAAAAAATAATAATAATAACGATAATAATTATAATCCGTTCGTCTTTCTTGGCTCGAGTCGCATTCCTATCCGTGAACGTCGTGTACCACGGAGGAGGTTAAAATTTGCGGCGAAACAAACGACGTCCATCGATCATCGCGACGACGACGACGACGACGACGACGACGGATGAGCTTCGTCAGTATTATAATATGCTATCGGGCGTATGGCAAAAGTACGCCACCACCGCCGAACGTGATTGATTGCCCGTTGTCGCCGCCCGTGTACCGCCGACAATAAAACCGCGGTGTTTATAACGCCTCCGCCGATTGTTCGCATTGTCTTTAACAATCACCGCGCCGCCATTTCACCGTGAGTCCGTGGCGACGGGTTGCTGCTGCACAGGTTATAATTTTCTCGCCGAAACGAAAATGACGTATCGACACTGGGACGGACGTGCACGCATATCGCGTCTAACCTGCGCGTTCGATATTTTCTAAACGGTTCCGTCGTCGACTGTTGCCCGGGTCTACAAAACGGCACATCCTTCGAAGTTCAACGTACACACGCACTGTCGTGGCCAGGATATTTCAATGGTTGGGGGGGGGGTGGTTTGCGGTATAGGTATATTATACAATAGGCAGGTATGCACAAAAAATATTATTTCAAATTTTCTTGCACTTCATTTAAAGCATTTAAAGTCAAACAATATTTTAATTACATTAAAACTTACATCGACCGTGGTTTTCTTGTTTTGGTCGCTAATTTATTTAGAGCATCATCAGGGTTTATCATTAAATCACTGTGTATATTCACCATTGCCAAACCATTCAACCTATTTTCATACGTGGTGTTTCGTAAATAAGTTCACTGTTAGCAGTTGTAACTGGGAGGGTTGCTAAAATCTGTAATAGTTCCCAGTGTGCACTGAATGTTTCAACACATCCCAGAAACAAACATATTACGTAGTACAATCAACGTAACTTTTTAATATGTATACAATGTATCTATTCTGTCTAAATAAAACAAACATTTAACACTCATCCCGGCGATATAACTAGGCATTATATGATAGTACAGACCTACAATGTTATAAATTATATGTCACAGGGTTGTTACATTATTGTGATTTGTAATACGTACCAGCAAAATAATATCGATGTTTCAGTTTTTCACAAAAAAAAAAAAAAAAATATACTATTTTAAAATAAATAGTTTTGCACTTTAAGTTGTATTAATTATTTATGTAGTTGTGTTGTGTAATAATAAATAACTAATTTTAAAGCATGCATTTGTATTTGTTTCATTACTTTAATAAAAATATGTAATATACTTGTTATATTTTATAACTGTTTAGTTGTAAAATTATTAATTATTGTATTGTAAATTAATCAAATAAAAAACAAACTTTATTACTTAAAATATTTACGTTTTTATATACTTACCTATCTACTTACCTATATATTTAAATATACAAGGGGTATCAAATCAATTATTTATAAGAGTAATGTCCGTATGCATACTATTTGATGTGTCACGTCATAAGACAGTTTTAGACTACATGTCTTATGTTGATTAAAAAATAAAAGTAACTAAACTTAGTTAAAAATCAGTTACTTATTTTGTCATACATAATGGGCTCGTATGGTAGTAAAGACAGAAAACCATCGATTTCCATTCACTTTAAATATCGTCCATTATAAACCTAATGTCAATATGATTAGGATAGCCGATAGGTAGTGACGCGTAGGATTTAGAGACCCGTCTAGGTAGATATGTCGATGTTCGGAGTTCGATACCCGCATACGGGTTGTGGTAGTTTATTATAATTGTTTTCCAATTATTAGTAGATTTCCCAAATATAACTTTTTGTTATAAACATTATATTGCAGTTGCAGGTATGTTAGAAATTAACAGATTTAAAACGTTGATGATTAGGTTGCAATCATCGGACATTAGCAGTATCAGGGACATCACATTAACGCAAATTCAACATTCAAATTAATGTTGCATATTATATGGAAACATACCTTGTATGTTTATAGTACACATTATTGCACAGGGGGTTTGAAAGTAGAAGGGAAAATTTATATGTTACACTTTTGAAGAGCGTCGATAGCATTTTTTGGTAAATCTTTAGTTCCTGTAAATTTTTGTCGCCAAATTTTAATTTTACTCACAGCCGCTAACACACTGCAATCTAAATCGCCTTATTACATTTCAACTAGCCGCCTAATTTTTTTCTTCATATTGTATACTATTGGATGATGGAAAATAATGTTAACATTTTCAATTACAGATCTATGAGATAAAAATCGATCATTTAATTGATTTAAAAAATGATCTATAAATGAAATAAGTAGATATTTTATAATAATCCTCAAGCAAATCAACCTGGATATTGCATCTGTTTTTTTGCTTGTTAGTTCTACGAGGAGTAGATATTTCAATGTTTAAAGCATCACATTTGGATTTTACATTATTAAATATAATTTTAAATTCACTTTTATCATTTAATCTTAGTTGTTTAATTATATTTACTACGTCATCAGCTGTTTGAATAGCTTCAACCAGATCTATATTCTTTGTTTGAAGAAACTTAATCAATAGTAAACTCAAGCTCAAAACGTGTCCCAGTATATAAGTTGCTAGTATAAATTCTGGTTGTCTTATAGCACACATCAATTGTTATGCTCCTGATGAAGCATCCTTATCAAGCCAAGTACAAACTTCTAATAAACTATCAACTGTTGCATCAAATAATTCGAGGAAAGTAATTATTGAGTCATGTCGGTCTACCCATCTTGTCGGACATAATAGTTTCAAACGGTCATGGGTTAATGAAGAATAAATACGTCCTACTGATTCGGATAAAACGTAATTTTTTTGGGGGTATTTAAAAAAAATACAAACATATGATGAGAGAAAAAACCGTATTCGTACATGATAAATTGATAACATGGAATATCAATAGTCTAATAATCTGTATGATGTTTTACATATCATTTATCAAATAAAAACGCACCGTATGTGTATGCATCTTTATCAGCCACGGAGAGACAACACAAAATGAGTAATTTATTGTTCTGTAATTGGTCATTGGTTGTGCGCACGGTCGTTGAACTCAGGAAACAATATTTTTTTTTCGATTACTGCCCATGTCGTAAGCCTCAAAACTTCTCGTTCAAATCGATTGTAAAACATGGTTTCGGGTGTGATATCTATGCCAACTTGGGTTTCGTGCGTATGTCCCAATTGTTTAGAAAAACGAATCGCGCTCGGATGCGGGTACCTACTTCGACTGAAATCGTTTGTGTACCGATCGCGATCCCCAAGGACAGAGTGCGTGTCAAACGTGGAAAACCATACAGGCGGTGCACTCGTCGCGTTATACGATTTTTCGCGGGTGCAAGTACACTTAACGAACCAGGCGCGGAACCAGCCCACCATAACGAGGGGGGGGGGGATTTAAAAAAGTATACTCGGCTGGGGCTGGTCGGGTATCGTCGATCATACGATCACAATAATATTGTTCTTATCGACTATTCATTAATTTATGTTGTAAAAACAAAAGACGAAAATGTGTGATAATAACAATACATTAGAACGTTATTACGCAAGACAATGCAATCTAATAGTACTTCGAATTAAATTAACACATTTTGATACGACCAACGGGTGGGGGGGGGCGGTCGTCCCTACCGCCTCCCCACCTTGGATCCGCGCCTGTAACGAACACGGTCGTTCGACGCGGTTCATCGGGACGAGTAAACGGTTCCGTCATGATGTTTGGTTAGGTTTATATCGAAAAAAAATAAAAAAAACCCCCCCCCCCCCCCCCAAAAAAAAAATCGTACTGGCGCAGACGTGCTACGCACGTCGATCAGCGATACGAATAAAATAAGATAAATCTGTCCGTCGGACGCGTGTGCCGCGTACACGCACCTACGGGTACGTTTCGGACGGTCGTCCGAGAGCCGCGCGCGTACAGATCGTCATTATCGCCGCCTCACTCGTTTATGATATTTATTATTGCCGTCGTAGCCCCGTGTGCGACTCCGTGCACGCCGTACGGCGCACGGCCGTCAATCGTAGACCGATTTTTTTTTTTGGGGTGGAAATCTTCTCTCCGCCCTCGTTCCATCGCTCGCACTCGCGCTACGATACGCGCACGCACGCGGGGCCGGCCGTCTGAAAATAATAGCGACAATATCGGGGCGCGTGCGGCGGACGTGCGAAAATCAAAGAGTCCGGTACGCGTCGGAATCCTAACCGGGCACAGATGTTATTATTATTTGTCGGCAGGTCGCACGCGGGCCGCGGCGCGTAATGATACGCGTACACGATAAACATTACGGTGCGGCTTGTTGTTCACCGCGCGGACGGGCGGAGAGTCGTTTGGGGGACCGGGCGGCGTGACGTGTGTACGCGAATAACGCGTGGGACGTGCGCGACCGGAGCACGGTTTTACGCGGCGACCGCGGTAATGAGCCGAAATGGGTTTTCGTTCGTTTTCCCGACGATTTTTTTTTTTTTATATTTTTCTCCTTCCTTCCTTCCTTCCTGTTCGCCTGTGGGAACGTGCCTTTTACCGAGGACGCACCGCTAAAGCGGAAATCGGACGTAAAACTCGCAATTAAAAAAAAAAAAAAAAACAAAACGACGTTCGAACGCGTCGTTTACAATATACGCGTATAAAATATACGGACCCGTACCGTATACGCGTTATAAACATCGTTATGATTAGCCGCGACCAGCGTCTCGCGCGAATCGTCCCGAACGAATCCCGAGCGCGCGTTATAATATCTCGTTATCTATGGATTTACGAGCTCCGAAGACGCGCGTTCCGTACGCCTACTACAACAGCGCCGAGCGATAACGGCCGCAGGTGAGGCGGATAACGATAAATTCAAGTTCCGTCGGTAAAATAATTAATCCGCGTAGAGATCCGAATGAACGTTCTGCCGTCGTCACACGATTTCGCATTGCCGAGTGAACGGTGTACACAAGTAGGCCGAGTGATCCAGGACACGAACTGCACTCTATTGTTGCATTTCTAATCACCTCTTCGGCCGCAGGTGTTCTCGGATCTGATGTTCCGGAAAAACGGCTAAAACGGCTAAAACGCAACTGGCGTAGACGTCCCTGAACTAGTATTCCGAACCACATAAAGCCACGGCAAGTGGACCACGACGTCGATGTATGATCTCTTACCTGCACGAACTACTCCCAACAGTCCATACACTGCGCAGCTCCAGTACACTTACACCTCCTCCGAACGAAATCACTTTGGTAACGTCACCAAGGTCCCGTAGCTATAAAGGTACCGCCGTTGTTCATGGTTCCTATTATCGCTTCCGTGTGTCGGTGTTTACAGAGTACACCAATAAACTTAAAATTCAGTTCAGCGCCGAAATGCAAGTCGAAGTGCAAATCTTATGTAGCCTTCGAGTATACTGTATACGTTCATGTTATACGTAGACTTAAAAAAAAAAATAGAAAGTTTTGAGAATATCTACTACCGTCTGACCGCTCTACACAAGGTTTATGCGATTTAGTTGATGACGATTTAAGAAAAGTTGGAAAAATTACTCCTCATCACTCGAAGTAGACGTCACGCCGTTAGTAATTTTCATAATATTGGTATTATTATGGATATCTAGATAACGATGCCAATATTATAAGAATATTTGCTACAAATGCGGCTGTTCAATATGTAAACATTTCGAAACCGGAATACGAACGTACCGCGACGTGCGTGTTTCGGAAGAAAAGTTAATCGTCCAATCAGGTGTTATTATTATTACTTCAGTGCAGGCGCTACGATTGACGGTTTTATTCTTGCCGGAACAGAGGAAACGATTGGTTTTCAAAATAACTTTTTCGCTCGAACACACCGGTTAGACGGTGACCCGTTGTAGACGACGATGCGTTCGGTGCTACGCGGTTAGATCAACGGACGAGGATATCACTTGGGATGACCGCAATGACGTTTTGGATCGCGCAATAAATTATAATACGAGATGACCGGCACTGTACCCGGTAGATTTCGGACGGGAAAATCGTTGGGACTGCGTTTCACCGTCCGTGCGCGTTTAACCGCAACACGTTCTCGTACATGGTAGTTACGTGCACTTGCTGCGTCCACCGGTAACGTTTTACAATATAATATAAGCCCACGCGAACCGTAATTTATTTCCGAACGAAACGCCGTTAACGAATGTTTAGCCCGCGCATCGACGTTTAAACGGAATATCGTTTTTATATTTTTGGCTAATGGACAAACGGCACTTTTACCCGCGGGGCCAACGACATTATAAAAAAAAAAAAAAAACGAGATAAAATAATGAAACGAAAATCACACGATGTGCACTGAAAGTGTTTTGAATCCGATACGCCACTTGACGTGAACAGTAAATAAATCGCCCAATGTTATTTTATCATATGGCACGATGTTCGACTTGAACTATTAACATATATCAATGCACAATAAATCTTAGCAACATCACACAAATCGGTACCACTCATCTGATAGATTACTGTAAACACTACACGAAGACGATTATGATGGGCATGCGCGGCCTCCGGTTTCAGAGGCAGCAAGAGATTAATTCGGCCCATTTTTCAAATCCACTATTAAAATTGCATTGGTTATTTTATTTATTTATTTTTTTTTTTGATAAAATGTTGTACAGTAAGGTACTGAGCAACAAAAGATGTACTTTTCTACAAGCCTATAATTAATATTTATTATTTATAATATGACAAAATAAACAAACATTAATAAAAAATATAAAAAAACATTTTAGAAATAAGTAGTAATAATTAAAGTAATAACAATTGGTAATAATATGGGGTACATAATTAAAGTTAAAAATAAAACAATAAAACCTCTTATTAATATTTAATATTCATAATATTTTAATGTTAATTTACGCTCTGCAGATATTACATTTTTAAATTTATCGATTACACTATCAATATTTACAGGAGAAATTAATTCTTGTTCGATAAACAGAAACAATAATGAATTTAGTCTATCCTGTATCATGGTAGATCTAAATTTTCTTTTTACAATGGTAAGTTTATAAAAACTACTCTCACAACCACAACTTTTGATAGGGATTATAACAAATATTTTTAAACATAGAAAAAAATGACTAAAAATATTTGATCGATCACATTTGGTTTAACCAGCCAAGCTACTTATAAACAGAACCAAAGCAAGTACTTTTAGGAATATCTTCTAATTATTTCAAAAGGGTTATCTCAGAAATTAATGATTCTTTAGAAGTATGGAAAATATTTGTTCAATAGGTCAAATTCTGTGTTATAATTGTCTATTTTAATATCCAAATTCACAAGATTACCTATCATATTTATTATATATAATGTTTCTTGCTTAAATCTTAAGTCCAGTCCATTTATTAATCTATCTAAAGTTGTATTGTCAACATTCACTCTCATGAAACTTAGTTTTAAAAAAAATGCTGTGTTTGTGTAACTTTAACTATTTTTTTAGATATTTTCCTATTTGTAATAGGAGGTGTGATAATATTATGAATAATACTAAAATTTTCAGTATTTTTGAAAATTAACTCAAATTCTTCATATGAATTTCTCGTTGAAATTAGTGAAAATTAAAAAGATTGAATATGTTAACTCCAGATAAAAGATCTACCTTTGGATTTTGTAATGAAAAACTAATTGTAAAATAGGTTGCATCATATTCATACAACAAATAAAACAAAATCATTTGATTTTACTTCAGAAGTCCTAAACCTTTCATTTTTACATGCGGCAAAGAATTGTTTTTTATTATTTCGTCCAACGCTTTTAATAATGCACTGTAAGTTATGTTTAATAGCATTTACTGCCTCTGAGCGACTTGCTCACCTTGTTGTTGGGGATTTAACGTTTTAAGATTAGACCCATGTTATTTAGCTACACAGGTATTTTCAAAAATAGCATGTCGCGTAGAGCTGCTTTCAATGAAAAAGTATAAATATTGAACGAATCATAAAAAGGTTAAATACTACTCGATTTTTGTCACTTGTATAACTTGTGATTGATAGCAGTACACATGCAAAATGTTTGCATTTATCTCTCTGAATTTTCTTTGTACCCCACCTATATTACCAGACATTGTCGAGGCTCCATCAAAACGTACAGCAATGACCAACCTATACCAAATTTATAATGTTACTTCGATCTGTGAATATAGATTCAGTATTAACAGGAACTAACCGTAATAAATCAAGAAAAGTTTCATCCAACCAATTACGTAGTTGCTAATCGTTATTTAATATCGTCAATCACAAATGTTGCGGCGGGCCGACAACGTCGTGGCGTATTAGTGTACGATGCACAAGACTATATTACGATACATGTTTAAAACGTCTACACTGTTATAAAAATGATCAAATACCCGCAACCGTGTGTAGTAATCTATTGTTGTATCCAAACTTTCTACCAGCACTTTTTCTCCGAGTTCCCGTGTTATCGTATTAAAAGATAAATTGCCAATATTTTTCTTTTCGGCGACAACTTTTAATTTCAAAAGCTCTTAAGCTGTACAGCTTATAGTCTATATCATTTCATTTTACCCCAAAACCCTCTATTCAACCGTCACACAGTCCAATCGGTCTAAACGTATAAAATTAATTATTGTATTTATAAAATGATTCTTCCCCATTTGACTCCACTAATATCGTAGCTGCTAATACTCGCTATCGTTCAACTAAAGAATCTGCGAAAAAGGCTTATTAGTACGGATTAAATCAATGAAAACAAGTTTAATTTTTTAATTTTTTTGAGGAATACTTGTTCACTTGCCACTTCATGCTTAGCGAATGGATAAATTGTAATGTTATGACGATCAAATCGGAGAATAACACTACATCATGCTCGATCACGGACGATATTAAATGCGCACATCTTTTGTTGTATCAAGGCCATTGTCGGTGGGAGGGGTAAGTGCCGCCCGACTCTGGTGGGTTTCGCGAGTCACGCCCCCTCGGTAATTTTTTTATCTCATCGAGGTGAGTTGAATATTTCAGTGTTTATCAAGTATTTTTTTTTTTTTTACAGAAACTATTTCTTAATAGTATATTCGTACAGTTCAAATAATGTATTTTTAAACTTCCGAAGCAGCCTGTGTTTTTTTTTTGTGACAAACTATGCACCTATTAAAATTCGTATGTTTATAACTTTATTGTTTTTTTTTTTTTTTATATATATACCCAGGCCTAATCTAACCCAACCCTTTTCGTCCAATGTCATTGGCGCCTCCATTGACCTCTAGAAACGGTTGGTCGCTCGTAGTACTATTATAATTTTATTCGATTTGGAAATGCCAACTGTTATACATTCCCGTTCTCGTCCGGGCGCCGGACAACCAGAACACTACACGTCATTATAATAATAATAAATTAAATGTACTATAAATTTTATGGTCGCGAGCGCACCTATCTAGACGCATATTAGATTTAATTCATGACGTTATACATAAAATCCAATTTCTCACGTTCAGATGGTATCGTGTGATTTCTCGTCGCTTACTTCATCCAATACGCGAGACAATACACGACGGAGAGGAAGTACCGTATATTCCGCATGAATATTTCATGAAGTAACGACAATTTAAACGGGTCTAATAATATACAGTCTTTGTAAAACAATGTTTAAATCATTTTCAACAGTTGACAAATTGCAGTTTGAAATGTCTAAAAGACCATTCGCCTCCTACACGTCGGAAAGCGATGTGCTACGCCACGCAGTCGTATAAGCTCCTTAGAATATTGTTATTTAAAACCGTAGGATGGTATTATCAAATCGGCCAGACTTTAAACGACAGTCCAAAAACAGAAAGAGCTATTAAACCGTATAAATTATTTCCGCCGTTTTATAGAACGTTTGCGTACAAAGCATGTTCAACGTTTACGTTGTTCTTTTTTTTTTTAACATAATAATACCCGGTCCCAAACTAATGTGCATGTCACGATTATTGATACTGAATTGATTTCGTTAGAAAAATGTATACATTTATTACATTATACACCTAATAGTATATAACACGATGTTTAGAAAGCCTAATTTTTAAATAAAGATCATGCCCGGACTAGACGATTAAAAATAATAAAACACACCGCTGCACGCGCGTCTTAACGGTATTACAATCTCAGGTAATTAAATTTCAAGCGCATCAAAACGCGCGTCGTAAAACATTTTTCTGCGATCGAAAAATCGTTAAACCGATTTTTGTACGCGATCGCAGTGGGTGCTCATAACGTCGGTACGGGTTAGCATAGGCGTAAACTAGTGGTGGTGGAGGGGAAAATTGCCCCCCTAGAAAAAATTAGGAGGGGCAGTGCCCCCTCTGGTATTTAACATACCTTGTTTTAAAATAAGTACAAAACAGCTGGTTATAGCTATTACTATAACATTTTTTTTTTTAAATCTTAAATTTTCGCTTATCTAACATTATGTTAGAAAATTAATAATTTTATATAATAATATGTAGGTAATAAAGCGGCATTTAGTCTCGGATACCCTCTTTGTTAGATATGTAATTATATTTTTGCCCCCCTCCCCTAATAAATTTCCAAGTTACGCCTATGCGGGTAGGGCTCGTCGTCAAATCTTTCCGCGCAGTCCCTTTGCAGATGTCCGTTGTTTTCCGTACGAACGCGAACGGGGGATGTCCCTTGAAACCGAACCGAAAAAACGGAAATGCACCGGACGTGTGCACAATGAACACAAACGAACACGCCAAAACTCGTTCGTACCGTACACTTGTCGCGCGATTTCGATGCAACATTTTAATGTCACCGGGGCGGAACCGAAAATCGAAAGTCTTGTTTTTTTTTTTTTTATATATCACGTCAGGCCCTATTATTTGTGCAGTTTCGGACTGCACACTTGATTTTACTGCTTTAAATGAAAATTTATTCTCGCTACTATCTTAGAAAAAGGAATATATTACATACATATGTGCATTAAATTTTAAAAAATTCAATAATACTCATATTCCCTAGTAGTTGGCTTATTATTTAATTTTTGTTTCGTAGACCGTAGTGCACACTTGTACATTCGTGGTACACATTGTGTGTCGGGGTGCACATAAAAATAGGGCCTGTAACACGTGTTGAACGGAATCGGGTGGCCGCTGATCGAAAACGGCGCGGGTGTATCGCGTTCCTTCCGTGTCGATCCTCGCAACGGTTACAAAACGAAAATGTTAACTACCATCCGTAATAACAGGACACGGAGCGGCGGCGGCCTGCAGTGTTTCGTGTGCGCGCGTCCGACGGCGACGAGTGCAACCTAACACTTGTTTTCGAACGTTTGTCCATAATTTCGAGTAGAATATAACTGTTCATAAATCACTACCTACAATAAATCGTATTCAATTTCGCGATCCCGGCAGTCTCCGGCCGCGGTAATGAATAACTTATGAATAATACGCACGCACGCCGTGTACACGCATACCGTCGTATCATGGTAGTACGTAACGTACATTATAACGCGTGCGTGCGCGCGCCGGTTAGGTGTAATAACGATTTCGCTGTGCCGATGGAAAAAAAAAAAAAAAAAAAAATGAAAACAGAAATCGAGTGTTCAGAAAATCTCACGGATACCGATTGAAATGTGTAATTTATACGGCTACGCGTGTACCGGACCCGACGGAAATTCGGACGGAAATCGAATGATTTACCTGGTACCTGGTAAAACGTGAAAATACTGGTAACGTGTAGCTGCACGACGAGAACCGCTAATGTTTTTCACTACCTACCGCATCGGTTACACAGAAACTGTCGGTTCGCGTGTGTGTACACGACCGTAACTTACTTACATAGCTATATATTTTATGCCGTCACAATAACGTAAAACAAAATGTTACAGAATACCGTATTACGTAGTTTATCGTTTTGCTGTGTTCGATTGTTGCGCAATCCGACGCAATATCGGAACGTATGATACAATGATGGCATCATAAAAGTTTTTAGCATAATTAGTACACGCGTTCGCCCTCCGGCGAACGCACCTGGATTGACATTACGGAAGATAACATTCGTCTTAAAACAAGAACCGCATAAAATTAATGGATCTGAATGGGGAAAAAATTAAAACCACGACCTGGATGATTTCGATTCACAGGCCTTACGATCCAAGACAATACCTTCTATTGGTCAATAGTTTTCAGTGATCAAACACCTTTTTCACTGCACGCGTACATACGAATGAGTAGGAAGATTTTATACGATACGAAAGCCACGTCGTTCTTTCGGAACAAACGGCCGGACAGATAATTCGTACTTAATATTTCATCGTTATCGTTCGTCAGTTTTAAGAATAACGCGTGCACGTTAGAAAATATTATACAGCAACATAAATGACGGAACATTTGTGCGTAAAAATTTATTGACACACCGTTTTAGCAGCAATCCTGCGTTTGGAAATGAAATGCATTCAACGGCTTCAACGAATCTTGACCGACTCGAAAAAAACGTCGACGAGGTTGGGCGGGGGATCAAATACGCGTATTATGTTTGTATCACGGCAGGATACAGGATCGAAAATCCTACCGCCGCTGCGTACACTGTTAAACGATAATAGAGTAGTAATAACGATGATAATAATAATAATAAGAATAATACGCGAGTTCAAAGAGTATAATAACCACGAGATCAGATTATGTACATGAGGGTACCCGAAATCGAACCGATATCGAGTTACGACTTCAAAACGCTTTCGCGTACGCGTTTAATAATTACACGTCTGCGGTTACAATAATCAATTACGTTTCACGGCCGTCGGGCTAACGCGCCGTTCAAAACGAGATATAATATTATAACACGGTAATGTTAACGGTGGTGGGTCGTAACCACTGTACGCGCGTAAAGCTGCAACATCATTTAATAATCGCGATCGTAATTTTCATCGGTACGTTATCCGCACCCGAGGTCCTCGAGTCATATTTTATACATTTTATGTATTACTTATGCCAGGCGATTGTAAACTCGGTGGAAAAAAAAAATATTCAAAAGGTCTATTCTAAACTCGGCCAGGGTTTTTTTCATGTAAAAATGATTGACGTATGTAAAACTCGGCCCTAATAAAAATATTCTTATGATATCTAAGAATCATTTACAAGCATTTAAAAAATCGTAAGTGTAAAAAAAAAAAAAGGTAAAAATATATGTAAAATTGTAGTGCAATAATGTAAGATTATAACATAAATCTATTTTTTCGATTAAAAGTCATATGTTTGACATATAGTATGCACTCACCAATATTTCCTTATAGTTTTCGTATATTGAAATTGAAATGACTGGCATTTAGACTGTTGATTTTGATTTACGTTTCTGTTTGTACTTCTTTTAGTTTTATAATGACAGAATACTCGTATATATTCATTCATATTGAATATATATAACATGCATTAGTTGTTACATAAGTATCCGACTAATGCACAGACCCACCAATCAGGCGGAAAAAAGCATTTTCTCCTATATCGATCAAATTATATATAATTATAATATAATAATATAATAATAAATAACCATTTGCTTATTTCCAAATATTATGTTTTATAATCTACACTTAATCCATTTAGTTTTCTATTCTTGTGCCAAGCTTGTGTTATGTGGAATCAGTATCCATATATTTTAATGTTTGGCGAAATAAAGGTACAAGCCCGATGGATGGCTTTTTCAAAATCATTGATAATAGATATTGGTTTAAAATCACAATGTACAGCCCTACATTTTTCAAGGATGTGTTTTCAACACCAATTATATGTATCTGTAGTTTTTCCGGCTAATAAACTTAAAAAACAAACGGTATGTAATGACCATTTATGTGATCATGTATTATAAAAATCTGTTTAAAAAATTTGGCACAGTATGAGAAAGTTCCGTCAACATAATATATCAAATGTGGAAAGTTTTTAAAATCACAGCTAAAAAATGATTATATTTTCTTGTCTATCATTAATTAATAAAAAATATTTACATCTATTCGTTACTACTTCTATATTTTCTATCATAATACCTCATGTATTTCGTCGATCGATTTTGGTAGCTCTTATTTTAACTTAGCCCCTCCCTCTATTATTTATGTAACATCTATATAAAAAAACATTTAAATTTTTTATTTTATGTATAAAATTATATGTAAAAAGACTTAAAAATTATTTCTATAATGATTGCTCACAACCCATCATTATCGCGTATACTGGAAATCACGGAAATGATTGTGTGGTTATTTATATTTTTGGAATAATTAAAAACGTCCAGTATAGGCCGTAATATAAAGTAACTTAATAACTTAAGACAATATTATTGTATTATATTGGTAAGTGGTTTTCACGAATAAATTGATTTAGACATTTTTCTTATAAAACACAGATAGAACTAAAAAAAATGTACAAGTCAATTTTGAAAATGCCGCCTCTACTTAAGTGCCGCTCTAGGCAGATGCCTAGCTCGCTTATACCTTGAGCCAACCCTGATACCAAATATCACTTACTTGCAGATCTTACTCGTCAGGTATACTTTTTATTGCACTAAAAGTATTGTATTTGGCCAAGTGTATATATCCTCAGTTGCTTTGCGTTTGGCCCCAACAGTTATACATTGCCTTTGTAGTACTTCCTTTGTAGGTCCATGACAGGTTAGTGACCATGATCATTATAGTTTTCTCCGTAACATTATTATTTATTTCAAACGTTTTTTTAAAAACGCTTTACATGTGCGGTGTACACATCGCCACTTAATTTCGCCTGAAGCTAACGTACGGGTTGCTTAAGAATATTTAAAATGTTCTAAAACCAACAGTGGTTGTCTACGTTGGGACTCGACTGTGCGTGCCGTCGTCAAGGCCGTGAAAACATTACTAAAACGTCATTTCAAAAGTCCAATGCAAAATGAGATTACTCGTCTCAACATTTAAATATATTTTAACATTCGTTAACAACAAGTTGTTTGCGATAAGATACAGGTACGTTACCTATTTATTATTTGCCGATTGAATTGTGATGTGCTTGTTATATTTTAACGGTCAAAATTATCGGCACGAGTTTAAAACCGTCCTTTTTTTTCCCGGTCCCGGTCGAGTTTACAATCTACCTATTTTATCACCTACAATTTCAGGGCCGAGCTTACAACAAAAAAGGGAACCGCGGGCTCTCCAGCTTACCATCATTATGATACATAACATCCATCGTATTGAAGAATATATTTATGTAATATTCGAACCGTCAATACCGAATAATAGCTTTAGATTCGTCTATAATTGTTGAAACAAGTTCATCCGATAGGTGTTATACACGTATAATTCAAAAAAAAAAAAAACCACTGCACCCGTTAAGTACCTGTTGATTCGTTCGAATCACTACTCGTGCACTCGTGTCGCGCATAAATATACATAATATTACATAGGTAAAAAATGGGCTTATAAATTCACAAGTGACCGAACGCGTGGTGACGGAGGCGACGCGTGCGTGCGTGCGCATGAAAAAGTGATGGGGGGGAGAGATACGAAAAAAAAACCGTAAAAATTATTCAACGCCGATATAACAGTACGTAACACATTCGGACTTGGGTGGGGGGGGGGGGGGCGGGGAGCATGTGTGCATTGTGCACCGTTGCAGACGTGCGCGACTGGCAGAGGTTGCAGGGCCCGTCCGGGTGTAATTAATTTTGATAAATGCTCGGCGGACGAAAATGAGCGGAGATGTCGCGCGACAACGATCTACGTCGGCGGCGGCGGCGGTGGAAGGACGCGGTGGAAGGACGTGGTGGAAGGACGCGGGCGGAAGGACATTAATCGTCGACCGGGATTTATCCCGGGCCGAAACGTGCTTGGTTCCGCGCGTTGCGTAATGCGTGCCCGTTCATTCGCATCTGGTGCGGAAACTAATGCGCGACACGAACGAATCTTATTGCTGCCGATAATTTATGGCGTGTCGGGGCCGGCAGCGGTTCGAACCGCACACGAAGAAAACAACGTCGACGCATTTTTTTCTTCCCCCCCCCCCCCCCCCCCCCCCCCTGCTCCGTCCCCCGCCCCCGCCCCCCGCCCCCTCTCTCGGCTTTTTTCCTTTTTTTTTTTATTTCATCCGTTTCCCACCCCCGCGCTCCACGACGAGGTGCGAACGCGATCGCGATTCCGCGCCGACCGTTCTCCTCCGGGTGAGACTATTTTTTTCACGTTTATTTTTTTTTCCATTCCTTCCTCTCCTTATAATTCCCCTCTACCCCCCGCCTCGCCCTCGTTACGTCGAGCACGCGCGTATTGTGGTAATACACTAAACCCGTTCCAATAATATTCCGATCCCGCAGCCGTTCGTGCACTCCTCCGCAAACTCCGCGCACGTCTCGATCCTGTTTCTCGTCACTGCCGGCGCTGCGGTTTATCACCGCCGTGTACACCACGCACATGCATGATATATTCGTTGAAAAAAAAAATGGGGGAGGGGGCGTACGGATACCGTAATGAAAACCGTTTATCCTCAACACTAATATGGTACGTGACGACGTGATGTCGAAAGTGCAGGGCCGTAACAAGAAGGGGGTGGGGTGCTTGCGGTCCCTGCGCCCCGGGCGTAATTCCTGGGAAGGTGCAAAAATGAAAAATTTGCAAATTAAGTGTTACTTATAAGTAAAAATAATATTATGTATTTATATATTTATGTATTTACTTATATAACTCATAAACATTATTATATTATACCTATATTGTACCTACTTATAGTTATAGTGTATATTTATATTTTAATAGGTTATAGATTTAAATTGAATTAACAAACGCTTACATTGCTATGAAGTAAAATCGTTATTGATATTGCGTTTGTAAAAAAATATGCAGTTTTTTTGTGAAGTTTTTTTTTTTTTTTTTATATAAATTTAAATATTTAAGGACGTATTTTGAAGTTTCGTACCGGGTGCAATATTTTCGTTGCACCGGCCCTGCGAAAGCGTACCGTCCGTTTTTATCGGATTTCAGAACGTTACGAACCGTATATCGTATATCGTATATCGAACCGCACAGATAAAACGCTCCGTTTTCGTTCCGTTTTCGCTATGTTCGACGAATCAGAAACGTTTTTGTTCGAGGCGTTGGGCCGTTGTTCTCTTCTCGTATGATCTGATAAATGATTTGAACGCGGTGTAGACGATCACCCTATAGGGGTCAAGAACAATGTGCGCCAATCCGGTGGTCGCGATGGTGACGAGGTCCGTGTCATGGAAATAATGTAAAACACATATGGGCTTATAATACACGTCGGCAGGGCCGTACCTAGGGATGTGCGAGGGGTGCGTGTGCACCGTGCGCCATTATCACCGGAGCGCCGAAAGCTTTTTCGTAATCTAATATGACTGAGAGTTAACCGTAATTTCGTAGTATTCATAATATTTAACGAGTTCAACGTTTAACGCTCAGCGGTGTTGCTACTTTATTTTTATAATCGATATTATTTTTTAATAATTTTTTATATAATATTTTTTCGTCTAAATTACGACGTCGTCGATAACGAACAATAATATATCATTTATATCTATTATTATTTTTTACTTGATATTATTACTCTAATAATATTAATAACATAAACGGATGTCGACTTGAACGAGTTGTACGATTTTATTTCGAACCCATCTATGATAATATAAAAATTAAATATGAAATAATGAAAACGCGAAAATTGATATATTAATAAATAGTTTATATATAAAAATAAATAAATAAGTGCCGAGCTTGGAATATTATATTTGTAATATACGACCAGTTTCGAATTAAAAATTAACCGTCGGGTATATACTAGGTCAATAAAATTAGAGTCGCGAATTCAAAGTTGAAAGGTCTTTTAGCCATCACGAAAACATATTATGCCCCAATTGACGTCGATTTATTTCTGAAAACTAAAAAAGGTACAGAGTTACCCGTTGTTTTTTTGTTGAAGAGGATTCAAAACTTCACTCATTTTACTAAGGTATATTATTTATTATCAGTATTATAATTAATAATCCAACGTAGAGTTGAAATACATTATTTTATACCCAGTTATTATTAAAATTAAAATTGTTTTATTTTACATATCTTGTAATTTTAATTGCATATTAGGACGAAAATAAATAAGTACATGTGTACATATTTTTTAATTTTAAATGTATACAAGCTTGAACCATAAATGTAATAACACTCTGTGCTCCTGCAGCAATTTATCCGGTAAAACAATTCAACGAGAAGACACCGACATCTCTTTTGTTCGCGTTGAAAGAATCACCCTGTATATCGTCTTTCCCGCGTGCACTCGATGGCGCGTCGGAACTCATTAAGTTTTTTAACTGTTTATCAACACACATCACACACACACACACGTACATACACATACACATACGTATTATGCGTACGTTTATATATTTATAACTATCATATATTTACGTATTACATACTTAACAACAATTTATCGCGGTCATCAATTATTATGAAAATGCGAAAGCCCACGAGGCTCTGTGCACACGACGACGACGACGACTTAGCACTACTCGTACACAACATTGTTATAATACCGTCTGCGACTGCAAAAAAGTGCATTATAATAATAATATTAATAACTACAATAATCTATTACACAAATAGTCGACAACGACTCGTTATCATCCCTGGTGCTGGGCGATTCGACCGGATGTACGTGATCCGAAAGCAAAACGCTCGCGAAGATGTAATAGTGTTAAAAAAAAACTATCGTTTTACTTCCTATTCCACGATTTTAACGACCACGTCATTAAAACGATTTTTCATACACGCACGCGTAATATTTTCTAATTTGTTGTTCACGCATGGATCCGACTTTCCGCATTATTCATAAACGCGTATTATAAATTATAATATATTTTCAGCGTTTCTCGAGACTATCGTCCCGTAATGGTGTAACCTTGCATTATTTACCGAATACTACTACGCACCTTGTTGAAAATGGTCTATAATTCCGAATTAATATGCAGCGCATAACATCAACAAATATCTCACCAAATAAATTATACACGCAATCAATAGGAACGCGGTACTTGTTAAACTCTTCGAATGCCTCGACCGGTAATCCGAATGAATGTAAAATATGAGCCGCAGGATTTGTTCAATGTCCCCCCCCCCCTGATACATTCGATCATAGGGTGGCCCTAAGCCGACTACCGACCAGCCGGGTCAGGATTGTTATCTGTGTCGTTACGAATATCCGTGGTAAATAAATCAAATACAATTAAAAAAAAAAGTAATGCAAACACAGGTACATTTTTTCAGTTGGTATTGATTTCGTCTTCGCGGCGAACGAAACATAAGTGTATTATTATTTGTACGTACTACAAACAGTTCTCTAAACTCTGACCTTATTTTTCTCACACATAACGAGACAATCCCATCACCCAATGCCTTAAAAGTCGTCAGTGTCGAGAGGTCTTAAATCGAAATCAATATAACATATTATCCTAGACAACATCAACAATCGTTATTATTATTATTATTATTATTATTGAGCAATTGCAGGATTTGTCATGTTTTTTAACAGCTTTCCTCTTCCTGCGTCGCGTTTCGTCCGATTATTAGTTTACGTTTAACGTTGAACGTGTGCGGCGACCGTCAAAGCGTTTTGCTGGTTCCGGTCACCAACGCAATCCAAATAGGTTAATGAGACACCGAGAAAAAACTGCGCGGCTAAGTTGAAACGAGAAGAAACACTGCTGCAATCGATGCGCATCGCGGGTCGGAATTCTTCGCGGTGACAGAAGACGCGCGTGTGCAAATCGCATGTACAATACGTATCATTCTAACCTTTCAGATAATACCGGCATGTATGTATATGGTTTACTTGCGGTATATACATATGCTGTCCGATAATAAGGTAAAAAAGCATACTGAATAATGAAAAATTAATTTATCGCTTTAGAACACTTACGCGATAAATAAGATACTATTCGTCAACATAGTCACCATTCAAATCCATGCATTTTTCCCGACGATGGAGTAACTTGAAAATGCCATAGCATTACGGAGCACATTTTCCATCAAAGCACCCGATAACTTTGTTCATAACCTCTTCTTCATTTTGAAAATAAGTTCCTCCTAAGTGTTTTTCTAACGGACACAAGCAAAAAATATTTGAAAGTACCAGATCTGGGCTACATGGTGGATGTTGCAATACCACTCACTTGTATTTTCCCAGCCAATCTTTGTCGTGCAGCAGTTTTACATTTCTTGAGCATAATTGCCTTCTTTTCTTAAAGTTAATTTTTTCTTTCAATTTTTCTAACCTTCGGTATATCGGTCAAAATTTATTGTTTTATTTTTGGATGTACCTATAATCGATGAGAAAATAAAAAATTTGATGATGCTTCATGAACGCGGTTGCCGAATACTTTGATAGAAAATGTGTTGCGTGCTTCTGAGATGCCATTTTCAAGTTACTCCGTCGTTGGAAAAATGCATCAATTCGGATAGTGACTATGCAGAAAAATAGTAAAATATATCTTGTTCATCGCGTGAAAGATTTAAAGTAATAAATTAATTTTTCATTATTCAATATATTTTCGTACCTTATTCGTCGGACAGCCTACGTACACGGGATACCTGAGTATATCAATATATTATTATCGTTATTATTACTATTGTCATGGCCATGATTGACAATCCACTACGGATTCGTTCCGCAATAATATACGCGAGCGCGTTCACCCGAGAAGTGAGACGGGAACTGAGACGAAATCAACACAATCATACGTGCGCACGTTGAATCGTATACAATTCCACAGAGATCCGAGAGCAGTAGAAGATTCGTGTGGAGATGCAGAAAGAAAATGATCGACGTTTTTTTTTTTTTAAATAACAGCGTATCGCGACACAACGTTTATAATACATACCATGGGGAGACGACTCAAATGTTTTCTTTAATCCAGGCTCAAAACTTACAAACAAAATTTTTGGTAATATTTAAATCAGGTGAACCCTTAATATTCGTGTTTTTTTTTTTTTTTTTTTAATCTAATGCTGGATCCACTTAGAATCGATTTTGTATAGTAATTTTTTAACACGTGCCTGTGTTTTGAAAGTAACGCTTGTATTTCATTTGATTTTTCACTGAATATGAACCCAACAAAAAGCCCGATTCAATATTCACAGCCACGCGTAATTTGATTTCGTAATAAAATGATCAACATTAAAAAAAATTTGGAATGTGTATCTCATATAAAATCAATTCCTTAAATATGGATGTAGGGGGTGAAGGGGCGATTGCCCCCCCTCTAAATACATCCATGGTGCACACTATTATAAAAATAATAAATCAAACCGTAACGGATCGCACACGTTATCGCCGAGCGTATTCCAGCGACAGCAACAATAATAGCAATAGTTCTACGAAACTTCAGTGACGAGCTCGCGAGATCGACGCGCGACTTTAAATTTTAATAAATCGCAATCCAACCGGGTCGCACGAACGTCTGTGTGTCGTGTTCACTCGGTTAACGGCCGGAGCATCGCAACCAAGGCCGTCTTGATGATTTGCGGGGTTCGGGGCAGAGTAAGGGGACCTCAAATGTCGAAAATGTCACTGTCGCGAGTCAGTTGAACTGAAACGTGCGCAAATAGTCTGAAAAAACATAGTACCTTGCACTTACCAACAATGTGAATAAGTAAATGAATGAATTATATAACGAACAATTTTGCATGAAAAAAATGATATGTAAATTTTTTTTTTTTATTGTATCTATGATCTATAAAAGCAAGGCCTGTTCAACTGTGGCGAGAGCGCGTGGACCGAGGTGAGGGCGGCCCTCACATAGGGACGGCCCTGATCGCAACAAAACCGGTTGTTGTAGGTCGTCGCGAGACGCGTTGGGATGTATCACGTACGTATGTGTACGAGCGCACCGGGTCATCAGACGTCTGCTGTGCACTAATTATCGCCGCCGTCCGATCTATATATATATGGATCGAAACCAATACGTGTACAAGTGGTGGCGCGGTTCAGTGATTTATGTACTCCGACCGAGTGCAAACGTTGTACAGCGTTCCGGTAACGTTTGCGCGCGCGGCAGACGCGGAGATCGTCGAAGACGCAGTGGACGGCTCGCCGAGTGGCTTACGGATTTTTTTCGGGAGTCGGTAAATTGAGTCCTAAATAACCTTTTCTAGGTAAATTGGATCCCGGGAAAATAAAGGCAGTAGGTAAGTTGGGTCCGGGAAAAAAAAGGTAGTAGGTAAGTTGGGTCCCGGGGAAGAAAAAAGGTAGTAGGTTAAGGTAAACAATTTTTTTTTTAAATATCTAATAGTTTTTAATAGAAGTCAATTTTAATATTATTGTATTTTTTATTAAATTTTCGGTAAAAATTTAAAATATACGAATTTGGCAAACTGAAATCGACATACAGCACGCAATGCACGCTACGAAAAATATAGTGAAAATGCTCAAATTTAGTACACTCGTATATGTGCGAAATCATAAAAATCAATATTGGTAACTGACACACGATATGCGACAAGCTAATGTACGTATATGTCTATATACGTATCATAGTTAATTAATTTGATTAGACATAATCAAAGTTACGAAGTTATTTGATCACAAATGGAATCGATAACCGATAACAACAGGGTGAATCGTAATTCGTAAAACGACTACGGCCAGGTAGTATAGTTAGTAGTTGGGACTAAATGTACCGACTATCTTTTTTTCCCGGGGACCCAACTTACCTAATACCTTTTTTTCCCGGGACTCAATTTACCGCATTCAAAATGTACACAAAATATCGCGGACCCAATTTACCCTAGCCCCATTTTTCCGCGCGGTTCGTTTTCTCTTCGCGGATAAGTTACGCGAAAAGTATAAACGCGTCCGAAACAGTTTGAAAATGGTACGCGCGCGAGTCGTTAACAGCGCGACGGAGAGAGAGAGCTGCGGGTACGGGGAGGGGGAGAAAGTTTTCCCCCATCCCTTATTTGGACGCACGTGCGCGATACGATTTTACGTTCGATTTATACTCTCCAGCTCGTATGATCGGAAACGGAAACACATCTGCGTCCGTTCGTTGTACGGTTTTTAATTTTCTCCATACGATTTACGGTTCGATTCGGAATTCGGTACGTCAAAAAAAATGTGTTTACATTACAGAGTTCGAGATCGTCGGGCAGGGATCTGTTTGAGTTACGGAATCGGCAGTGCATTATTACGTGTACATCTGAGCGCGCAAGCGTTTATTTCAAAGTTATTGTCTCGGGCTGTTGTTCGTCAGGTAACGTGTTCGACACTATCTAGAAAGCGATAAGAATTCGATTCGGCCCCAAAGCCTATCTGTTTCTTACCTTTTTTTATACCTCAAATCAACATACATGCAAAGCCACCAGAGTTCGACCAGTAAGCATAGTTGCGTGCGTTACAAGCAACGAGAAAACGATTTCAAATGTTCGAGGCGTTCGTTCTCAAAAATGATTGTTGTGATATTGATGAACAGAGATTTTAAAAAACAAAATTTAGATCCAAGACAACTTTTGATTATTAGTCAGTTTAAATAAATGCACTTGAAATAATCATTGGCCATTGTCATTATCGCTTGTAACTATGATTTCTGCGTGCTCATGACTTAGATGATGATTTCTGGGTATCATAAACAACACATTATGTGGAATACGTATGTCAAGCCTGAAGTATGTCTCTCGCCCTTTTCTGCTAAAGAATTTTGAGATCAAACTTCCGCCATTTAGTCCATCCGAGTTCTGTTCGTGCATCTGGTGCCGCTATTTCATCTCGCCTCTAAATATCGAGAATCGAACGTGAAGGACGGGTTATGTTTTTTAACGGGAAATGTTTTTCAACTAGAAATCAAATTTCCAAAATAGCCAAAAATCATTTGTCGAGATTATCAGGGACAGAAATTGTTTGCAGTACGACACACTTTGTGTAATACGAAGTATTAAGTGTGCAGTAGGAAATTAAAAGGTACGTTCTGGTTCTATTCTCTATATTATGATATTTGTTTTTAATTTTACATATTTTTAAAATTCCTAGATGTATCATCAGCAAAATCTAAAATACCACATATTTTAACAGTGTTACTCATTACTGTTTGAAAGGAATGTATGACAAAATCCTTATGAGTGCAATACGAAAAAGTATGTATCTTAGCCTCTGGAAATTATAACATGGGTTTATGTGAAGAAAAAAAATCTATTTCCATTCACAAGTTAAGTATTGTATTAGGATGTTTGACGGTTACCGTCAAAAGTAATAGAATAGTAAACAACATATTTTTTGGAAAACCAACGGCTTTCATACCGATTTATTCGAACGCGAAATAATACTTATCGGACACGGACCACACGGTACTGTATAGGAGTATTTATCTGCGGACAATACGCTGTCTTGAGGTTATATATGTTCAACGCCCGTAACTTTTTGTGTTTCGCGTGATTTGATTTACATACGACTCCACAAAGAAAACGCTAAACCATTAAGCAACACGTTATTTTTATGACACACACACACATACTATTATGAGCGAATAGCATATTTGGTAAATAAAATAAGTGTCCGTTGATTTTTTTTTTTTTCTTTCGAGTCATGTTCAACGGACCGTCGTCGTGGCTTTTATCCGCAATCGTCGGTATTGCAGCGGACTTTTCCACGTGTCGTAAATTTCGAAATCAATGCGCCTCGACGCGCGCTACTCCGCCGGGTCCAGGGTGCAGAATGTACGCGTACAATACGAGTCCGGGGACGATACGTCAGTAATGATTAATGGGGAAAAGACGACCCGTCTCGAAGTCTATTTGCACGCGAGTTCTCATGGACGAACGAAAACGAAAACACCCAAGACGCTCCGACAATAATGCGACAATGCCGACGATAATAGTCGATTGTAATTTATTTTTATTTTTATTTTCGTCAATACCGATCCTCTCGCCCCCTTCGCAAACACGTCGTCCGTTTGCCAAGGAAAAAAAAAAAAAAAACCCCTCGGAAATAATGCCCATTGACCGGCCGCTGCAGCGGTGCACGGCATTATGCTGTGCCTCGCAACGTTAACTCGTGTGCGGCGCGTTCCTCCCTTTTGGCGCGCGCAACGATAATTTACGGTTATCTTATTCACCGGAGTTCATAATATTATTACGTGCGCGCGCATTATCCTATATCATATCAATATTACTATATCATATTGTTCCGTTTGTACGCGTAAATAGCCCGTATTGTAAGCCCAACCGAACGTTTTGTCCGATCGTAAATCATCGTCCGCGCGACGGACGTGTCCTGCACACCGGCAACGTTTGCAGACATACGCTGCGCGACGTGTTGCTGGTGCACCGGTACCTAGCCGAGTCCTCGGACCCGTGCGGTCGCTCGCGAATCACATCCACTGGACCATCGACTAATCGTTCGCTCGTTTCGATTCTCGTGCTATCGAATACCGTTTTCGGACACCGATACGGCTGTTGTGTTATTATTTTATCAGGTGTACGGCGTACGATAGTTTTATACGCGCGGTTCTAAACCGCCCGTTTTTCGTCGCTGTAACGTTATGCGCCAGGGATGAGCGACTCAAAGTTGCTGGAGGGCGAATTTTTAGAAAATTAAATTCTAGCTGGCCGGAGCGCCGAAAGCAAAAAAAAAAACAAAAGTCATTCAAAACATGCGTTTTAATTAGCGTTTGTTGTACACGAAAACAATAAATTCAATTCAAAATAAATTCGTGCGATAGCACGAACGATACGAAGAAACTAATACGGTTAAACAGTTCGGCTATGGTTGAAAAATATACGCACACGAATTATACATGATTTTTAGACATTTAACGATGTTTAACACCGAGCTATTGTATCGATAGACTATAAACTTTAAAATTCTATGATGCAACTTGAAAATATAGCACGGGCCGCCAGTTGCCCACCCCTGTTATGTGCTATGCTCGTTACTATATTACGATTTTTTTTTTTTTTTTATATTACCGAACCATAATATAAAAATAATAATGTACTCTCGTACATAAAATATAAAGTTTAATATTTACATTTATGTTTGCATCGTAAAAATGCGTTCGTTTTTTTACGAAGCTTTTCGAAAAATGTGTCACGTAAATTAATTAGTTATGACTTATACCTCGCATTTTAATACAGTTGTGTGTACGAAGCAAACGAGTTATCTTAAAGATATCATACGTTATGTCGGACGATAAGTTTCGAATCGGGATCTACAATATTTTGAAAATAAATTACAAATAATTGTATTTTTCATTTTTTTTTTTTTTCTAATTATTTCAAAAACAAAGTGACGGTGCGACTAATAAACAATCTGTCGAACTGAAATTATACATAGCCATCGGAGATATAATGTTATTATGTAACATATTATAAAATCACAATTTCTACAAGAACTCGCACATATAATTATAAATACGGCGGATGACTGCGATGAAGTAATAAGTTTACGAGAAAAAAGTAAATATATTTTGCTAAAAATGAGTTAGAAATTTAAAACGTCCTTAAGAACTTGCGCTGGTTATTTTCTGTTTCAGTCGACATATCTTATATCATATTATATGTGGCTACATACAGTGCCAATAAGTCACAAATCGAAATTAAAACATTCTAGAATGAAATGTCTTTTAAAAGCGCTTTGTTTTTTTTACGAAGTCGTTATTTCGTTTAATTGGTTTATAATATACCTAAACATTAAATGTTTAAAACCGTGAGAACATAATATTATAGATTTATTAAAAAAAAAAAAAAAAAAAAACGATTAAACTTTAATACATTTATATTCTTCGAGTGAAAAATTTTAACAGCGTAAAACAATAAAATGAAATAAAAACATTAATTTGACATTAAAAAACCATTAAAAAAAACTATATTAAACTTTGAATATTCGATTATATAATCGAATGGAAATCCTCATGAGATATCTAAACCTAAGACAATAGAACTAACACGTAAACTTATTTGAAAATGTAATTGTTTTCCCTTATACTTATACATAATATAATAATTTAATATAATATATAAATGCGTGATACGACAATAATAAGTACTATGAGATATATTATTCTGGTTGTAAAAATATGACTGTTTCGTTTCAAACATTTTTCATGAAATATGAAATACTAACAGAGTACACAGCGTAGAGTATGAAACGAGAAAAATACATTTTTAACAGTTTTCGTTTATTTGAACCAACCGCTTTTAGTAGTACCTATTATATTCTATTACATTATACGAGTTCAATGAACAAAAGCGAATTTTTACGTAAAACAATATTACAGATTATTATTTCGATCATATCGAATACATGCGTTACATTGTCGCAGAAATGATATTTTATTTTTATGTTCATACGATCATATTGTTGATTGTCGTGTAAAATGTACACGAAAATATTATGTATTTTTCTGACAAGCAATGGAACATGATACTTTTTCAACGATTTCCGTCGTATCACAACGACGATAGGTTTGACGTCGTAATGGTTTTGCAATCGTACGAATGTACGCGAGATCGATGAACATGAATTTACAAATGTAAATAGTACCGGACCGGCCGCCAAACTACCGCAACGAAATGTGTATTAGTTCATCATCGTTTATCCGAGGTCGTTTTCGTTTAAATAATTACGCGCTCACGATCCAATATCGTACTACGCGCGCGTTACGTACACTTGAAACGTGTACGGACTCAATGGTAATTCATTAATCGATCCGCTGTGGATTCGTTCCGGAAAAATATTGTTACGTCGACCGAATTATCGAACACTGTTTCGGACGAACGTGTTGTTGCGTGCATGTGTTATTACTTGACGATGACGCGCGAACCTTTCGACGTTTAAGTTTTCGATTTGAAATCCATGTCAACAGTACTGATGCTTGCCACCATTGATCGATTAAATGCCACATAGTGTCGATACATATAGATCGAATACTTTTTGTAGTTTTTCGATCATGCGCGAGCGATTCTAAGCACTGCCGCGATGGAAATTCGGCACGGTCATCACGACTTGGAATCGCAAAATCACCAATAACCCTGGTGCTCCAACACCGGTAACGAATTTAAACAGTCCGTTCGTTATACCGACATTTATTTTTATTTTAATACTATCAAATCCAGCCCCGTTGAGCGATACGGTTTCGCTTGAATGTTACAAACAAACGGTTTTATGTTATCATAATTGTTTGCCGTTAATTAGGTCGGGATCCTGAACGAGTGGCGCGCGCACGTATCAGTAAGTACACACAGGCCCGTATTTAGTGGTGGGGCACGGGTAGGCACATGCCCGGGGGCGTCAAGTCTCATGGGCGGCAAAATATTTTAGCAAAATTAATTTTAAAAATTATGTACCTAATGAAAAAAACAATAAAACAATAAAAAAAGAAAATTGTATATTTTATTATGTTATAATTTGTAAATGAAAAAAAAAAAAAATTGTATTTTTATCATATTATAATTTGTTAATTAAAAAAAGTATTAAACGTATAAGTTATATTTTAATGTTAAAGAATCTCGATTATGGAATAAACAATAAGTGTTATATTATTATTATTATAATTATTATATTTTTTTTTTGGGGGGGGGAAGGGCATAAGTTATATGCTCGGGGGTGCCAAATTTTTAAATACGGGCCTGAATACACACACAGGACCGTGCCCTAGGGGTCGCTAGAGGTGCGTGTGCGCCCCCGTCGCCATGACCACTGGGACGCCAAAAGCTTTTTCATAATCTAAGTAGTATTACTGAAAGTTAACCATATTGCTTATTTCGTAATATTTAACACGTTTCATTCATTTCGAACGGACGAAACGTTACAACCGACGTCGTGAACGCCCAACAGTGCGAAACGGCGTCGGGCACCCAGAAGGACGAGTTCGAAAACCGTTCGAACGCGCGGTAAAAGCGGTAAGTTGTAGCGTAACCAGTAGCGGCTCGTAGTAAATTTTCTGGGGATGCTTAAATTACTCAACATAAACTCCATACAACAACGAGCAAAAAAACCCTTTTATCGGAAAATGAATGATTCTTAAATATTCAATTTAACAATGAGTTTTTATACGTTTAACTCAATTCAATACTAAACTCTTTTGTAGACTAATTCGATTCCGCGATGTTTTTCATTTTTAAACGCTGACGACGGCGCGTTTGCTCGGACACCATTGTCGTGAACCCAGTTTCAACGGCGTCTTGTTCTGCCCGGCGACCGTCGTCGGAACGGCTAGGATGGTTTTTCCATCGAAACGACTAATCGTTGGTTTTGGGTTTTGTGGTCTTCGTTTTGTAACAATAAACAACGAAAACGATACAACGTATTTTTAACATAGTTATTATCTGACGAGTATCGGTTTTTTTTTTTTTTTCTCGTTAACGGGAGACGCGGTCTCAAAGTGTCCTCTGACGGGCCGCTCCGGGTCGGCACCGTTTTTGTCCTCCGGTCGTTACCAGTCGCACGTGCAGCCGAACCGTTGAACACTCAGGAGACAGGTGACCCGGCGGACGGCCACTCGTGACCGCGTGATTCGGCACAAAACCTTTGACGCGTCGGCGGCAGCGTAACGGGGTAAAGCGGTGTTTTACGCGCGCGAACCGCACCACCGCGTCGGTGTGTTTACGTGTTTGCCGACCGCACTAGGGACGCGGACCGCCGGTGTGCGACGCAATGCCGCGCGGTAAGGACAGGACGGCATCGCTGCGATTCCCCGTCCCCCGACGCGTCGTACTGTTCGAACACGTGCACGGATCCTTCGTTCGCGTGCAGGACAGACGAGACGTACGCGGAATAGTGTTGCGGATACGGTCGTGCATCGCACCGATCGCGTCGGTTTTCGAAACAAGTGATGCCAGCAACAGTACCGTTTACGGCGGGTTCGTATTATTGTTACGCGTGCTCGGAAACCCGATACGTGCCTTGCTGAAAAGTGACGGCACGTCGTTGGCCGCAGCGCAACGATTCGCATTGGCTCGTGAGTTCGTCGCGTGAAAAAAAAATGGCCGTATATGATCATGCACTTGTGCGCTATAAATCGCCAAAATACGTGTTGAAACATGCTTCAAAAGGTTCAGAAATATGCGATTGTATTCGCTAAGAAATCTAAACGCGTTAGGAAACGATCAATAGCGATTTTTCAAACAACAACATCATTAGGTCATTAAAACGTACGAAATGTTCGTTAATATTGTTCAACCGAACGAATTGAAATTGTGAAATATTCTTAATTTCTCCGATAAATCGTTTTTCAAGCGTTCGGAGAACAATTTATTTTCTTACGTTCTCCACTAAATGTCATGTACAAAACACCATAGTAAGCCGAATGAAGTAATTTCTTCTACTGGCTACTTTTTTTGTAATCATTTTATGTTGTTCTCATAAATTCATAGTAAAAACGAACATTTAGAAATTAGTGTATTTTTCATAGGCTTATATATAAATATTTTTTTATACACTTTGATATAATTTTGAATGAAATTCCAAATAAAAAACAAAAAATGTACACTTATGCCAAATTTACAAGAAACTTCTTAATATGCAGAATGAAACTTTACATATAAAGCCGTGATTCTAGGTCATCTAGCATTGAATACAACTAAGAAAACTTGATTTGCAAATGCATGAACTTAGGAGCACTGAATTCAGATTACATTAAATACACATAAATGGTCCAAAGATTAAAAAAAAAAAAAAAAAAAAAAAAAAAAAAAATAGAACGTTAGAAAAAAAATCTATATAAAATAAAAGCAAACTAAATTGCTCTCTATTAGGGTAACGAACAACGTAAAAATAGTTTTTTTTAAATTCTGCACAATTGGTCTAAAAAAAATTTAAAAAAAAAAATAAAACAAATGTTTACACTACTAATCATTTTTAAAAATAATCAAAAATAACACATCCGTAATGATTGTCGACGCTCGACCGTAATCGAGCAGCGACGATTCCGCTATCTCTGTCCTGACACGCTAATCGGTACGGGCAGAGTAATCGCCGAAGCCGCTATCGGTGAGCTACATGTATAATGTACATTGTACTAACATTGTATTTAAGTTTGCAATCCAATTTCAATGGTTTTCATAGAAAAATTTACGGCGAACCATAAAATTTTAAAGACACGTTTATATTCTTTTCTTATATCGATTCGCTTGACCGTACACGACACAAAATCGAAATGATGAAACCCGTTCAGGATTCAATTGAATCGAAATGTTGTTCCGATGTTCGCGTTATATTTTTCAAAACACTAATACTGCGATTCCCAGCAATAGGTATACACGTATTCGTAGTACACATGGGTACGGCGCGGTGTTGTCAGTATTAAGAAAAATAAAAACGACAACGAAGACGCAACAGCAGCAGCATATAGGTATAATATTACAGTCCTGTGCTGTTATAATTATAAACGTGATTCGTTTTGGAGGCGGATGAGTTCACGGCGGCGGAGAAATCGCGAGAACACGCGTGGTACGAAAAAAAAAAAAAAAAGATACACGAAACGGTTGAACCAGTTGCGTACACAAACGAGGAGACCAAGAGGGTATTACACGTAGCGTGCATATTGTCTCTGCGGTTGCACTTCGGTACACGCGCGGAGGTGATGACGGTACACTGCACATAAGTGCATTTCATCGTACACGGTGCAACTGTAGTCGAAAGTGCGTACCATTAAGACGCATTTTTAAAAGCAAAAACGATCGTGGGATAGGAATTCAACGGCCGGTATGGTTTTCCATCACGCGCGACGGCGGGTGCGCGCATTGTACGGTCTAATTAAGCAGATAACAAAACATTGTACGTACACCGTTTACGCGCGAGCGTATGCACCTCTTAAGTGCACTAATGTGCAGTAATAATAATAAAACTCGTACGGTTGTCGTTCGTTCGATCGGGGAAAAAAAAATACACTCGTACACGTGTGCTCAACAACACGCGTTCATCGCTAATTAAACGGTTCTCCTATCGCGAGTCAAACGATATCGTTTTCTCCGTCCTCCCGTGCGCGCGCACGTATTCACAGTGTTGCGATAACCGACATACCGACCGTAATAGGGTCGTACACACAATAACGCGTGCACGGGTAGGCACACACGGGACGCGTGTAAACACGATGACGGATGGTGTGTGTGTGTGTGTGTGTAGCAGTGATGTGATTAGGACTCGGATTAGTGGCGGGGTAGATAATGTTATGCGACATACAACATTTGAAGACGTCATTGCAATAGCCAGATAACTCCGCCTTTGAAAATTCAACAAAATCGAATTTTTCCTTTAGTACTACGAATCACAAACTTAATTCATCAAATAAGTTCCCGTTAATGGACGGTTTCTTAATCCACCCTTTCGCGTCTCTCGTGTGTACTCTCGTTATGCAAGCTCACCGTGCATTCTACATAGATAGGCAGCCGATCTCAAATAAAATTTATTCGCTAACATACAGAAAGTTTATGATTAGCATTTTAGAAAACGTTATTCACACGAATTCTCATAATACAGTTAAATATTATTAAGATTTAATCATAAAAATAAAAAGTGAATTTTACTGGACGACGTGGATGTTAGTGACGATTCCTTCTCCGTATCGTTTACCACTTTGGTGCCGAGGAAATTCACCTTTTATTCTTATGTCCTTAGTATAGTATCTATCATGGAGTACGATTTCTCAGCGGCTACCGATCAAATGTGCACACAAATTGATAATGAAAACATATTTATTCACCGGCATCTTACACGTCAAGACGTGATGCAATTATGTTTTGTTACCTATTATTCTCGTGTTGTAGACCAGTATAATTCAGTATTTCTCAGACTTCATGTGTAAGACTAAGTCTAGGAAGGGTTGGTCGGCAATAGAGTTAGTTGATTCTATAACCACACAAAGTGAATATCTTCATTGTGATTTCGGAAGCACACCGAAAAAATCAAATATTTCCGCGTAAAATTTATGATGTATAATCCGAAATGTGATCTTTAATGTTTTTATTAGTTTGTTACCCATCATAGCACGAGCGGGTGACGATTATTTATTGACATTTTATTACTTTATACGTTTCATAATATTTTTTGCGCCAAAGTGAAATTTGCCTCGTCTGCAACGCGAAGATCTATTGTTAACGAACCTCTCTTCGCACGAGTGCAAGTACACACGTTATTGTAAGCATACTTTTACAGATATCATTATTATTGTTGTTGTTGTTGTTTTTATTGTATAATACACAGCGATTGAGTCATTGCTGTTGTAGAAAGAAAAAAAATGAGCTTATACGATTTTCAATTAGTGTTGTTGAACACGTGAGTGCCACGCCAGTACTCGCGACGTTTTCGCAGTGTTCAAGTTCAGTAAACGCTACGCATGGCATTTATATACGGTGATTTTTTACCGTGCTCGCGATCGTCGACATTCCTAAATTCTCCTGCTATTTTTTTTTCTTTTTATTTACGTACCATATACTTAATATACGTATGTGTAAGGACGATTTTTTTTTCTTTTTACTATTCCGCTCCGTCTCAATTCTTAACCCAATAAAAAATAAATAAATAAATAAAACGAACGATTATTTAGGTGTAGTTCTCACGCGCTCAGCCGTAAACTATATACGCTCGTAGTGCATGCGTGCGTGTGTTCGTATAGGCACTTTTGATTTGTTTCCTTGACCATTGACATTATGCGCATGTAATTTGTCGTGTCAATGCTGTGTATCGCCAAAGATCATCTCTTAGCAACAACCGTACTCGTATACGTGTGTATGTGTGTGTGTGTGTGTGTGTGTGTGTGTGTGTGTGTGTGTGCGCGCGCGCGCGCGCGTGTGTTTGGTGTGTACGTGTTTGTACAAGGATCTGACAAGGACGAGATGTGAGCGAATCGCAAACAGTTGTTTTTGTGTCAGACACGCACATAAACGACAATCTCGTAGACATTCAAGCGCACACAACAAGCGGATAAATGCCACGCACAAGATACATTTTAATGTGTGTATAATAAATGTTCGGCAATGGGATTCGGACGTCTGACCGTTTTGGATTATTCGTGTACGCGAGCCGAGTGGAAGCAGCAGTGTACGCGTACAGCAATAATAATATGTCATACAACCGTCGGGCACCCGGGGCTACGCAACGCGACTCGATAAATCGATTATATTTCGTTGGTTTTTTAAACTTTTGTCATTACCATTTTATATTTGTTTGTTTTGCGCGTGTGCCCATAACGGGTCGCAGACCGCGGACACACCAGATCGACGTTGTCCTTGTCGAAATCATAAAATATTCGTGGCCGTAATAAATCATCGTCGAGGATTTACAGTGAATTCGCGAACACACTCCGCGTTAGTGTGCTTATACGTGTTCGCCTGCGCTCGTGCGTGTGCACGCTAAAACATTTCCAATGTTCCCGTATTATATGATCTGATAAAATATGTGTTCCTCGTCTCCCAAGTATTTAAACGAGTTTAATTTGCATGCTACCATACGGCACTGTAAACGAAATAAAGTGTTGTTACGCGATACGGCACTAATGCGTATTCGTACGTTGCGGAGTCGATCGGTTGGATTATGACGGAAGCGCTGCCCGTTGTTCGATCACTATACATGTTTTCGAAGATCTATAAATTACGAAAAGCCGTTGTGTTTCGTCGGGCCAACCGCGATTATTCATCACACGGCGATAACGCGATCGTGCGACTGAATGTGTCATCCTAACAGGCGTGAAAATGTGCTTTATAAATTGCCAAACGTGACGGCCGAGTGACGCTTGGCGAATGTCATCTGGCAGGAGGTCACTCTCGTGTGCTGCGCGTTTTCGAATCAAATCGTTCACGTGAAAACTTGAAGTTACACAATCACGGATTCGCGCGTCTTAACGTGAGATCGCACCACCGTCGGTGGTGTTACTATTGTAAACGAGATGTTTGCCATTAGCGTACCCAGTCGTTTACATAGAACAGGGTGCTATTACCTTTAGCCCGACGATTATTCCGGTACCCGTAACTCCCGCAACGCTGCCGTGTACGACACGACTAAAACGTGTTGTGCGAGACAGCGCGCACCGATGCGTGCGATCCGAACAAGTCGGACGACGGTTGTCTCGGACGTGAAACGTTTGGGCGCGGTTCCGGTCGAGAAAATCATCACCGGTCGTGCGTCGCGACCGGTCGAATGAAAACCGTCTCCGTCGGATGTCGAGTATGTTTCGCGGTCGAAAGTCGATTTCGAGAAGTTCGGACACCGCAGCGGACGCGATCGCAATGCGGACGGTCTCCTAGAAATAACGTAGTCCTTAAAGGAACGGTAATCATCGGGCGGCACAATGCGAAGGTGCGCTGCGACACGGATCAACTTATCGCAAATACGAACCATTATATTACCAGTGCGTGGGCGCGTTCCACGTGCACACGACGTACACGATGGTAATACATCGCACGAATGTAATACGGATGTATTCCTTCCGTTTTAGCGCGGGGTTAATGCATACTTGTACCCATTAACGAACTCCCTGTGTTGCGTTCGTATCCCCGACGTGAGTCCGTTGCACACTCGCACTCGTACCTATGTTTGTTCTGTGTGTGTGTGTGTGTGTAAACAAACTGCAGTTCAAGTTGACGTTTAAAACGCACCGCCCGTGCACTAGAGGAGCGTGAGCGAACGTTTAATAAATGTACCCGTTTTACGTCGGTAATGTGCGTCCGATATACGTGCGTTTCATTATGTACGCGCGTGGAACGATGTCTTAGCCACACGGCGAAATCGAGATGAAAAACAAATGAAAAACGAATAAATTCGCGATGATTACATTAATAATACGAAACGATATAAATATAAACGAGGAGAACCCCGTCCCGTTTTCGTGCGGGGCTGTTGGCGTGTGTTGCTGCTTCTGCCGCACGGTTATCGCGGCAAGGAATCGTGGCCGCAGCCTCGCAGCTCTCATTGTTGAAATCGGTTTTCCGCGCGCACCATCTGATCGCCGGCGGACGGACACTCGGGTGATTTTTACACGCTTTTCTTCTTTCGTTTGCCTTCCCTCGCGCCCGACAGAAAAACCATAATTATCACATAATGGTGATATGATAATATTGTGTCTGGTCTCAATAGCCTGACGACGACACGACCTAACCGCGGTGGCTCGCAGCGGCTGTGATCAATGGCTCGGAAACCCGCGTCTCGTCCGACCGACGCGTTTTGCCGCAATAAAAATAACCGCGTGTGAAACGATTTCTGGTGTTCGCACAAAAGAACCGTATTTACACGACCCGCGTACGATTTTCTCATACATTGTTATCATCTCCGTCGCCGTCATCGTACGACACTTCAGTCCACCACCTATGCGTGGCTGCGGTAGGTCCTGCGCGCGTACATGCGTCGCACACGCGTCTCGTATTTTACGACCGCTCGGGACAACAACAATGCAATACACACGTATCCCCGTGCAACCCCTGCAACACGCGCACACATCATTGTATAAATTATTCGCCCCGGGCGACGTGCGCTACGATATTATCGTTACGTGTTTTCGACGTTTCTTTTCACGTTCTTTATTCTTTTATCCGCCCCCCCCCCCCCCCCCCAAATTTATTTTCTCTCGGTAGACTCGTCGCGTCGTCCGTATCGTTACTTCGCGGATCCTGGTCTCGTTATCGTGCGCACGCGAAAAACAATCGCGGTACGGTTCGAAATGCAGCGACAGCAGTATAATAATAATAATTCGTTACCCCGATTGCCCAGCTTCGCACGTAACTGCAGCCCCCCCCCCGAAATGTTATATTAATGGTCTATGAAAATCTCTAATAAAGTAAAAATATTTAAAAATTTTAATTTTAACACTTTACAACTATCTATCTGTGGTAGTCGGTATTTAATGCATATAATATTGTGCATCGGTCTTGAAAAACTAAACCATTGCCTTGTAAAAAGTCCTTCAGTCCTTCTCCCCCCGAAGAAAAATCCAAACTACGCCACTGAATGGTCATGTTTTATCACACTATTTTTCATTTACGTTTCGTACGCCCATAGAAAACAACAATTACTGATGTTCGTTATAACAGATTATTTGTCGACTACTGGTAGTGTTGTAAAACACATGCTGGCCATAATCAGACATTGTTGTTGGACCTATCACAAATCAACAAAGCGAGATTAGTTCATAACGATCTTGACAGTACATACGGTAGTACATTATTTCAATTTTGTAGAAAGTTTTTTTAGACCGTTCAAGTCAGTGGAGATTGTTTTTAAGTTTTTCATATATTTTTTTCTCTTACGCGTATTTATGTGGAGACAAGACGGTGATTGATTACAAAACTGATGATATGATTAAAAAACAAAGAACAAGCTGTGACGAAGAAGATATTATCCAGTCGTGTTACGGTCGTATACCAACAATTCATTAGTCAATTTAATTTTATAATAGTTAACAGCTAAGTGTCGTATACACCACGCTTTAAGCTTGACGTATAAAACAGGTATTCCGTCGGTAGTCTAATTCTTCGACCTTCGGTATTAATGATTACTCAGATTACTCAATAAGATTATCAGGTCTGTCTTACACAAATGCGTGGAAATGACAGACATAAAAAATACAACTCGAGTAAAAGTAACAATTCAAATTACGCATATATTTCCGTAGTAGAAATACTACCACGAACAGCTCTTTATTTTCTGATCCTTTCCTTTTATAAGTTCAATTAAACATAATTATCGCTAAACACCAGTTTACTGTATACATTTTTTTCTTGTATTCTTAAGTGCTATACTGTTTCCTATTGTAAAATTAATATTATTATTATTAATTTATTTCTCAAGATAAGAATACTGAGCCTTACTGAGTATTCTCGTGTGGAGGCCCAGGAGTTATTATGTGTACATGAGTATAATTAATTACTAGTGTATAAATTACATGTTGTATTGTTTAAAATTATTAATCATATAATATTAAGTAAAAATAAGTGTCCACTGTTTAGTGAAACATTAAAATTAAACGTAAAATAAAAAAGAAAAAAAAAATAATCATGATATATAAACCTGTAGATTTCTTATAATTTAGAGTATAAAAACAAAAAAATAGAACATAGAAAAATAGATAAAATAATATAAATTTAACAAACAGTTAAAAAAAAGTATATTATAATAATAGGTTAGAGTTTAATTCATAAAGAAGCCATTTCTTAAAGTCGATCTTAAACCTATATAGAGTTAATGTATGGTAGTGTTTTGGTATTAAGTTTAGGATTTTTGTACCGACGAATTTATATTGTTTTCTTGTGCCTGTTTTATGAGGCCATTGCATTGTATAATTATTATTTTTAGCTAACCTGGTAACAACATTATGACTCAGGGGTAATGGGACTTCATGGTTTTTTAAGAAAAGGACTGCAGATTTAAAATATATGTTTTTGATATTTAGAACATTAAAGTCTTCATATAGTTGTTCTGTATGGTATGTTTTGTTTTTACTTAAGGCGATCTTAATTAGTGTGTTTTGAGTAGTTTGTAATCTAGAGAGAGCGTTCTCATAGGATCCTCCCCAGCTTATTATTCCATAAGAAATTATTGGTTCAATCAGTGCCAAGTAAATTTATCTTAATTCTTTCTTATTTAGGATATCTCGAAAATCTCTCATTATATAGATCATTTTTCTGGTTTTCTGTGTTAATGAATTCATTTAATCATGCCATTTCATGTTTGAGCATATTTCTATACCCAGATATTTGAAGTTATTCACAACGTTTATTTTCTTACATTCACACTTTATATCATTGGAATAGCATGTATCTTCGTGAAATCTTTTTTGGTTGGTAACGTATTAGTTTTCCATGAATGTAGTAAAATAACAGTCTTATCGTAGTTTAAAAATAGGTTATTCATTATAAGCCAGTGTTCTATGATTTTTAGATCTTCTGTTATAGTTTTAAATACCGCTTCCCATGTACTTTCTGATCAAATTAAAACTATGTTATCAGCATAGCAAACTAGGGTACTTTTTAAGGGTAAGTTTTTAATGTCATTTAGTTGTATATTGAATAATATAGGTGAAATGGTCGTTCCTTGTGGTACCCCACAATATAATATAATATATATATATATATATATATAATATAGATATAGATATATAATCTTCATTTCATCACTATGTGTTTTATTAATTTTAACTAATTGTTTCCTATCACTAAGGTAAGATTTGAATAATTCTAAAGCGGGTCCAGTTATACCAATATTTTTCATTTTATTCAATAAAATACCGTGGTTGATAGTGTCAAAAGCTTTAGCCAGGTCAAGGTAAATTGATGCACATTTTTTTTCTTTCTCTAATGCATCGTAAATAATATTTGTTGTTTTTGCTATAGCCTGATCCGTCCCTTTTCCAGGTCTAAAACCAAATTGGTTTTCAAATAGTAAATTATTTTTTTCTAAAAATTCAACTAGCCTATTTTTAATAATTTTTTCAAACACTTTTGCTATATTTGATATAATAGAGATTGGACGATAATTTTTTAATGAAGTGTATGATCCTTTTTTATGTATAGGGGTGACTATTGAAGTTTTAAAAGCATTGGGTATACAATTTGAGTTTAGACATAAATTATAAATATGTTTCAAAGGGTGACAAAGAATTTGTTTATATTTTTTTAATAGTTCAGATGTTATGTTATCAGCTCCGGGAGCAGATCCATTTTTTAATTTAGAGATAGCTTTCAGTATTTCAAGTTCATTTATATTCATAAAATTATTGAGGTTAGGTTTTTCATGTATTATTTTATTATCAGTAGAATTAGAACTTAAGTTGTCTCTGGTTTTATTTTTTTCATAACTTTTTACTTAGGTGATTAATTCGGCGGCAACATTTATGTAATATTCATTAAAGCTATTAGCTATTAATTTTGGGTGTTCGTTAACATTTATTTCTATACCATCTTTGGTGAGTATTTTATGGATTGTTTGTTGTTTTTTATTTTTACCGATTTGGTCTCCTATCAATTTCCATTTTAATTTTGAGTTGTTTTCTGCTTTTTTCAGTTCAGTCTTACAATAAATTTTTTTAGTATTTCTGATTAATAAGGTTACCATATTTCTGTATTTTAGGTAATAATCTTTTAGTTGATTATTATGAGGGTGTTTTCTAACTTGTGCGTGTAGATGATCTCGTTTTCTGATTGTCTTTATTAAAGTCGTGGTTGTCCATGGTTTAATTTTCTTGGTTTTAGATGAGATCTGAATTTCTTTTGAAGCGGATATTTTCATAGTATTTAATATTTCAGTAAAAATATTAGTGGCGTTATTAACTTCTTTATTTTGATAGACGGATAACCAATCTTGTGTTTTTATTAAGTGGGTAAGTTCTACTTCGTTAGTTTTCATTATTGTTAACGGGTTTGGTTCGTTATTGCGGTTTTTAGACATATTTTTTATGCTAAGAATTATTGGATAGTGATCAGTTATATTTAACTGTGGTATAATTGATAATACATTTTTCCTAGCCTTCGTTCTAATGAATACATGGTCGATACACGTGTTAGAACTAGGTCTAGTAACGTTATTGATGAAAGGAACAAAACCGTATTCCATCATGAGTAATAGGTAATCGTTTTTTATTTTTGAGGGTCTAAGCAGGTTAATATTCATATCACCGAGTATTATTTTGAAATTTGCCGTTTTTGATATAGATTTTCTAAGAATTAAATAATTTATTTCATTTAGAGTTTTATCTAAATCTTTAATGCTAGGTGACCTATATATTGCATAAGCTAGAAAAACAACATTATCCATCTGGAATGTTATTTCTAGAGCTGTTAGTGTACTAGTGTTTAGTTCTATAACTGAAATTCCTACTAATGTATTTTTTAAGTAGACAAACACTCCATCATTTTGGTTTTTGTTAAATTTGGTTGTGAACATTGAGTACCCATTTATTTGAAAATTATTGGTCGATATATGTGTTAGTTCTAACCAAGTTTCTGTTAAAACAATTACCTCAAATTGTGTGTTGATATGGTCTAATAAAATGTATAGTTCGTCAAAGTGTTTTTTGATACTGCATATGTTTAACATAAAAATATTTAAGGCGTTTTTCGTATAAATTATGGATTTGATTTTGTTTTCTAATGTGTTGATTTGTGTTTTCATTGTTTGGTTATCATTTATGATTTTGTCAATCGTATTAATCTTCTTACTTATAAGTTCGAAGTTTTTCCCAGTTTCTGTTTTAAACAATTCAAAACAATCTCTAAGTTTTAATATAATGTTTTTTAAATCTTTAAGGTTTGTTTTGACATCATTAATTTCTTTGTCTATTCGTTTAGAAGCTCTTTTTTCTTCAGAACACTTGCTGCATCTCCAGTAAGAGCCTTCATCATTATAAAAAGTAATGTCCTCTTTTGTTATTTTTTGTCATTTGGCATGCCATGTTATTTTGCAATCATTGCAAGATATAGATAATGTTCTTGATGTAATAATGGAACTGCAGACATTACACATCGACATTATGTAAATATTATGTACGTAAAATTAGTGGAATAACGGGTGGAATAATTATATTAATATAATTAATATAGTAAATATAGTAAAATAATTTTTCGATATGTCCTGCACATTTCGTGAACTAAATTTTATATTGTTTAAATTGTTTAATACCACCTAAGTTAAATATTGATTAATTATATTCTTGATATTACCGAATAATTTTAGTATATGTTAATTATTATTTAGTTAGTATTAGTTTATTAAGTCCTAACTCATTATAGTTAGAATAATTTAGCACTATTTAACTGTAGTTAATATAAGTTAAAATAATTTTGCAATAATTAACTGTAGTTTATATTAGTTAGTAATAATTTGGTTATAGAATTAAATGTTATGATAAGTTAAAATAATTAATAATTATTTAATAATTGAATGTAAGAATTATTTAGTTTGCATTACGGTCGTATACTAACAATTTATTAGTTAATATATTTTTTAAGAGTTAACAGATAAGTTAAATAGTTATTAGCTATATTATTATTACTAGTTAGTAATTATTATAAGTTTTATTTAGTACTAAGTAACTATAATTAGAATAATTTAGCACTATTTAACTGTAGTAAATATAAGTTAAAATAATTTTGCTATAATTAACTGTAGTTTATATTAGTTAGTATTAGTTTGGTTATAGAATTAAGAGTTATGATAAGTTAAAATAATAAAATGAATAATAATTTATTAGTTTAATATAGGAGTTATTTAGTTGTAGTTAATTTTAGTTAATATAAATAGTAGTTTCATCATATAATTAAGAATTATGATTTGCGTAGAAAAACATCAGTTACCTATACATCGTTATATATGTACATTTTTTTTAAGAGAATAACAGTTCGTTTGAACTATATTTTTTATAAACATTAAATCACATATAATTTAATAAATTAATAGACTATACATAAACGATAGTTAATATTTATGGTAAATCTTAGTTGAACGAATTACTTTCGTATAATATAAAAACGTTTCTGTGTGTGGATCAGGTTTTAAGGGGATACCACAATATAAAAAAAAAAAAGAAAAAAAAAAAAGTGACACGCGTCTCATGCTTGAAAATACCACAAAATTATTTATGACGTTATAACTAAGGTGTTGAGGAAACTTATACACACAAAATACAAATACAGTATCGATAAAAATAATTCTAATGAGAAACTAGTACAGTTTAAATTATTACGCAATCGGATTTTGTATAATTTTTTTTATTTCTAGACAAATTGAAGCCGGATGTCTTACGCAAGTAAGGACATTATTATTGCTATACTTTAATACGAGTACCTGCAGTGGTATAAAATAATAGTTTTAATCGTGCACATGACTAAAAATAAAATGCAATAGTCTGAAATCAAAAATTGGCAATAAATATGCTGCAGCGTTACCGCAGTTAAACAAATATTACAAATTAGCGGTGAATTAAACTTAAACGCCAAATTAATCGGTTTGAACAGAACATTGTTTAAAATTACTTCACATCTAAAGTATTGGATTTGCTATTTAAAATGTCATGTTCATATACGGTTTGTCGCTTTTGTGATGTATCAGTCAGTGATTATTATTTAAATTTTATTCGTGTATCGGTTACTGTTTTCTGAACCAAATATTTCGATATCACACGTTCCATCATCTATATTTTTTTCACAGTATTTAAGGTAAAATTCGCACGTACTAAAATATTTTTACGTTATATCATTACTGATATAATTGTAGCCGTATGTTAAAAAAAAAAACGATATACATCGCGGGTATGACAACAATTTTAAAATAGATTCTTATCCAATAGGAAGTCAACTCTTCATCGACTTTCCTACTTATTCATTTGTTCGCTTCGAGCTCTGCAATCACGAATGACGTGATCATTTTGAAATTCGGAGTAACATTTGTACGTTCTACTCGTTTTGTGGAATAAAATCAAAAACAAGAGGTCATTGATTTTTCAAACTTGTTTTCAAAATCTTAATCGCACTATTGCACCCGTCGTTAGAAACTTGTGTTGTCAAAAATAGTATGCGTGACGCGGCGCTCGGACGAAAGAAACAATAAGCTTGTCACATACATATCCTACATTGGTCGTAAAGAATCGGGACTTAATATTCATACGATATGTATGAATATTACTGGTAAATCAGTTGTCGAAAAAAATATGTAAAGAAATTTAAATTCACTTTTAAGTTGTTTACGATCTACAACGTTTGTTCATAATTTGATTAAAAAAAAAATAATAATAATAAAAATAAAAATATTAAACAATTCAATTATGTGCGATCGACACAAAAATATAACGTTTGTCTATTCTTATTTTTATTAGTTTTGCAATTGAATCTAACCAATCGAACGAGCCGCTACCCGTTGCACGCGCACGTACCGCATGGGATACGAAACGTTTAAAACGTTTTTCAGGCTTCGTAACTACATGTACACAAGTATGTATTACGGATACCGAGATATTAGCCTTAATGGGAGGCTTTTAGATAGTCGTCAACGGCGAGGTAAGATTTATGATTTGTCAGAAGAGATCTAAATACTCGTAAAACAAAATGATATCGTATCATGCGTTCGTTTAAAAGCCAGTAATACATTTAATGTGTACATCTATATATATATATATATATATTACAACCTCGCGCGACTGGTGGCTTGACGGATTTAAAACCAAGAATGAGTTATTACCTCAATTTAATATCTCACCGTTAAGTAATTATATTTCCGACTCTGTTGTGGGTCCGACGCTCCTTTTATACATATTTTATACTTGTACGCGCGCGTAAATACTGCGAGTCGTTTTTCTTACAATATCATACGCGATATTCAACGAAATAATAAATAAAACGTATTAACGATGCACACCGGTACAGTATACGTGTGTAGGTACTTATCGCGTTATTAATAATGAAATAATTCACTCGATTCTAATTATTCTCGTATAATACCGGTATAACGTTGTCCATTACGAATACGAACCGGACGATTATTCAACCCGTTATTTCGATCGGTCGGTTGTTAAGCGTTTGTGAAAAAATTATTTTTTGTTTTTCAAATTTTTCTTAAATGTTGTTTTATAGCCGTGTATATATATAAATTTCTCCGGTACAAAAAAAATTTTTCGAACCCGTAATTAATTATTTATAAGTCTACGCAACTGGAGCATAATTGTCGAGTGGTTATTCCGGTAGAGCACGTGGACTTGAAATAATTTATAATCGTACCGTGAGATTTTTAAAACCAAACGAGTCGAAATCGTCGAAAAATCGTCGCTTGCGTTCAAACAAATCAATCAAAACTTCACGGGTGGACGGGGGGGGGGGGGGGAATTAATTAATTTTCTCTAAATTGTGATCGATTTTCGTTTAATAACATAGGAGGAAATTTTTATTTTTTTATTTATTTGATTACCGCTAATCAGCTTTTTTAACATATGATGTACATAGTAGATCATTCACTATTAATGGATCTAAGCATTATTATATGCAAAGAGTGGTTATTGCTATAGGAAGTAGAATGGAATCGAATATAAAAATGAGTTTGGTTTCCCGTATTATGTGAAGGAACTATAAATGAAACACGGGGTAGAAGGTCAGAGACTTCCAGTACGTTATTTAGAAGAGCATTAATAAACGAGTGTCGACAGCCATACGACGGGAAGAAAGAGATGTATTTAAGGTACTAATAATAGGGAAGTTATATTGCAGAGACGGTCACTTCAGCTTGTAAGTGGTCTAGGATAAAAACTTATGAGCGTTGGACACGTTCATGCCACTATTGATTTTTAGCAAGGTGTGGGTTCCATATTACAGTTCCATACTCAAGAATTGAACGAACAAGAGGAAGATATAAAAAAGGAGGCGATTAATCGAATTGAAGAATTTAGTATTACGTATGATAAACCTAAGGTGTGAATTTTGAAAAATTGGATTAGTTTTTTTTTTTTTTTTAATATATATGACATAATAAAGTCTTATATTTATATTTTATAATAAAATTGATTAATTGGAACCCACGATTTCACAATGTTAAGCCCAAAATTCAGTTATTAAAATCTATAAATCTATATTTCGGAATTTAAAATCCGAAATCTGGTTTTTTCAACCTGAAATTCGAAATCCGGATTTATTGGATTTTCGGAGAATTCGTATTTAATTCCCATCACTAGTGTAGGTCCACGATTTGCTTCTCAAGGATATACTTTATGTTATTTAAGTGTACAATACGACGAGGACGAAACGCGCGCCGCGAAATCGATTTATAAAAACAATCCAACAGATTGTTTTGCTTTCGAGACGGTCTTATACGTACTGGCCTCGTCTAAAGTTTATTTCGTTATTTATTACGGTAGATACATTATAACGCGCTGCGCCGCAGTACACGTATAGTCACACTACGCATCCAACATGCACACGTATTACATACATCGTGCACATAATACTATACATAAATTATTCTATCACGTACAGAGTGATTATCTTACAATACTCGAGATTCTGATCGATTTGCGTTTATCAGGAAAAAAATTATTTTTATAAATTTTTAAGTCATCATCTCGTGTTGTACACGAATTTCATCTGAGAAAAAACTAAAACGTTTTTCATTTTATAAACCACAACGTATAATTTGTTTTTCAATATATCTTAGCAAAATTATTTAATTGAAAAGTCATATGAGTATTTAAAACCTGGATGAAGTAGAAAATCTAATTAGATATTCATACGATTTCGGAAAATTATAAAAAAAAAGTGTTTTTTAAGAAACCCTAAGCCGTGGAGTGCTAACCATATATTATAAAAATCTAAAAAAATGAAGCCTCTCTTTTTGCTATTTACATGTAATTGTAAAAACAATATTATTCGAAGATACACGAAAATAAAAATTTTACATTTTAATAAAAAACTCACAATTCGTTTATGAAAAAAAAAAAAAACCATCTCCGTACTGTTTGATTTTGATATTGTTAAAAGAGCGGCACATAATAATATCTATGCATTGTTCTGTGTTAAATCTATCGAATAAAAGAGTTAATCTTGTAACAAGGGGTAAATTGAATTATTTAAAATAAAATTTTTAGTCTATCGATTCCGAAAACTGCTATTTATCGAAAATAAAATCCTGACAGCTGAAAAACCGATAACTGGACAACCATGAGAACAGGAGATTTCAATAAACGTCCGGCTTATAACTTTAGGCGATAAAACGGGACGAACGGGGTTGAAAGCGTGATGCACGGTCGTTCGTAATGATATCCGCAAAAACGATGGTTAACCATACCATATAATCCGGTGATCTTCATTTCTGAACACTTAGAAACAAAATTATACCGCTCACACATCTTAAATATTATTCGTAAGCATGTTAAATAAACGGCTCTAATTCACGATTTCGGAGTAACTAGAATATAAAAAAAACAGGCGCTCGTGAATAGCGAGCGACGTTATACGTGCACGTACGGAATTCAACTATTCCGATGTGATCGTATTATTTATTTAAAAAAAAATCTCGTGCATAACCGTGACGATTATTTTTAACTGGTCGCGCTTTTTCAAATTCCAAAGTCGGCGCGCTCCGTCGAAAAAAAACGATCGACCGGTATGTTTAGCATTTACCCACACGCATCACACGCCCACGCGTAAAATCAACCACATTACATATATTTATACGTTTTATATTTCATGTACGTGTCCTGTGCGAGCATTCGCGTTTAAGCGACTCCTGTCACGGGCTCGTCCAAATCGACTTTATCACGCTAGCGGACACAACACGGCACTAACCTGCACAACGAACATTCCGACCTGCGACGACTAATAAAAATAAGACATTTCTGTCGATTTTTTTTTCTGTTTTACTCCTGGCAAAACGCAGCATACGTTCCCACTTGGTTCCCGCTTAGAAAATTTCATTCCGATACAGAAAACTGAAACACTCCACTGAAACAGAACCGACTCTTTAAATCTTGAATTGATCGTTTTATGCGTACACCCAAATCGTGATCACGGTCAGATCACAGATCAGCTATGGACTCGCAACGTTTTAGACGACTCGACTCGCTTCGACTTGAAAAATTTTTTTTCTAAGGTTTTAACTGGTTCATATTTCCACATCGTCGGGTCGTTAGTTGCTAAAATTTAAGATGTTTGATGTACCTTGGCGATAAAATAATTATAATTGTCCTGACTCAAAGTAAGTTATTTTTATTTTTCCAAATATCTTCATGGTTAGAATCTCGGTCTTTTCGCTTGAATTTTTTTTTTTTTTCAAAGCATTACTAATGCTAAGAGTTACGGTACGCGAACGGCTTTAAAGAACGTACAGTAGTACAGTATTCATATTGTTCGTCGGCCATATCCTGACGCGCAATACGGTATAGCATAAGGTCCGCGGGTTGACAACAATACATCAGGACGCGTATCTCGTAACGATCGCGATGACGATGCCTTCAAGTTGGCCACACATTACACATCCCGACCTGGACTATGTTATTTATTACGCTCATTACACCGCAGTGCACTACACTCGTACGACGATATCATACGTATACCGTTTTAATACAATAATTTTCATTAATCTCATAATTTATATGAATACGTGGTATTTATTAATGTAATACGGGGTGCAGAGCCCCCTACTTACCATGAGTCTATTAAATTTGAAAACACCCCCGTTAAATGAATCCTGGATACGCCACTGATCGTACTGCAGTGGTCATCGCTCAATGTAATCACTTTGGTACCTGACAAAACTGATAACGTAAATTAAAAAATTACCAGTCACGTTGCACGTATGCATATTGATTATTCAATTTCATACACACATCTATGCAGTTTATTAGAAAACAGTATTTAAAGTACGCAACATTTGAAATTGTTTAAGAATAATGAAAACTGGTAAAAATGGTATTCCGCGTTAAACTTTAATCGTTCCTAAATCAATCAATGTGTAATGTTAAGATCCTTTGCTCTACACTACCGAGCTAGGGTGGGACACACTCGAAAGGACCGGGAAACCTTCCCTGACGCACGACCAACCCCCGTGCCCCCGTATATCATGCTCGTGTCGTAGGCGGGTAAGTCCTATACATACTTCTTACCGTACATCTTACGCGCGTATAAATCTACACACGCGCACAACCCGCGATGGACGGACTGCGCAATATTTATGACGTTGAGCGGCTCATTGTCCGATTTCAGAGCGTAAAATATACGTGTACATGGAACACCGCGAGTTAAACTAGCTCCACGACATCGTAGCGCATAAAAATCGTCGTTTTCGCGGGGTCTCAACTTTTATAAACGCGTGCGAATCTTTTTTATTGATATTATTATATCATGCGGACGACCGACCGACGTGCCCGTACGTACGATAATAATAATAATAACAACAATAGTAATAATAACAATATGAAGTACTCTGTACGTGTGTACCTATTATTATTGCCTCGCGCAGCTGCTGCGCACAACGCTAATAAATATTATTATTGCCGACGGTAATGGGAAACACGACGATAATATCATTACAATAATAGCGAAGTCGAGCGCACACGATTTCTCGGGAAACACGATGACAACTGCGGTTTTTTTCCCCTCTCAAGGACTGCGTCGCAATAAAAGTTCAATACAAAGTTTCAAAACGATCGGTTCGTGTGCGTGCATCATCCATGCATAATCGATTCGCACGTGCATACAGGGCGGTTGCGTACAGGGCGATTGCTCTTCGAACGCGTACCCGTTACGCGCTAAGAAACACGAGCAAAATATGAGTTCAAATGGAAAGATTTACCGTTCCTTCCACTCCTGCCGTTCTGTCGGAAAACAATCGTTGTGCAAATCATCTATCGCAAACGATAATCGACTGTCGTTTTTTTTCTTACATAGAAACGTTGTACGGATTTGTGAGAAATAAGTCAAAAACGTTCATTACGCTCGTGATTCTCCGTATTTTCTCCGTAAACTCGACCCATTAAGAGAACCGCCCTGTACGCGGTAGGTAACATTTAATTCGTGTTTTCATACGTTATTTTTTACGGCTCTATAGTATTATTGTACATCGATAATATTCGTTATCGTCGTTTCTACCTATTCGTAACGTGCAGTTATTAATTATTGGACGCACGCTTGCGTGTTACATACGAAGGCACAGTGAAAGTTATATTTTTAAACGTACAGCTTACGGAGAGTAAAACAAAAAAATTTATTTACGTATTTTTGTTATGTGTTCTGATCAGTGGCGTATATAGGGAGGAGCCTAGTACGCTTACAGCCCCCCCCCCCCCGAAATGTTTTAAAAAACTTAAAAATGATTTTAAACGTATATTATATTTGTGTCTTATGCTTATTTAGAACATTCTGTAAATGAAATGTAGATAAGTATCTACTGTGTCTTATTAGTAATTCTTGGATAGCAGTGATAATTTAACTTTGTCCATAGTAGCCTCTACCGAAAATATTTTCGTTTTACGCCACTGATTCTGCTACACGAGGACAACAAGTAATGTATGTGAAATAATAATAATTATAATATTCGTAATACAGATATGTAAAACAATTTTTCCGTATTAGTAAGAGAGTATTAATATTTTTAAATGGATTTTAATACCGAAACCCGTTCTAAATGTAATCAATCCCAGTGATTTCTCGGTATCGACCACAATATCGATTTACGAATAAATTATTTTTAATTGAAATTTATTGCTAATTAAAAAACTGTGTTTGAAAATGCATTAATTTACATTATAATTGTATACACTGCTGCAACAGTTATTTAATTTATGTTTTCCATTCATAAGTTCAATCTCAATAAACCGATAGCAGAAAAATTCAAACTTGTACATACCGTTTCGACAATAATATCTATTTATAAAACGTAAATCGTTTATAATTACCGTGTACGCAACTGTTGGGAATTTAAATGTACTAAAATATTTTAATCAAGCTCGAACGATTGCTTTTTAATTCTTAAACTTTCGTAAAGTAAACTATAGATAATTTTTATTATACACATTATGCGTTTCGGGTGTGGATACGTACATTCGTTCATTCGTGTAATATTATTTATTTATGCGCGGTGATGCCATTTAATTGCATATTATAAATCATACTACCTATATTAATTCGTTATCAACCAGGTTACGTAGGTAATTGAAATAATGTAAAAGTATTCGTCGTACCTATACGTATATACATATATTTTACGAGTCGCATTAAATAGTTATTAGTTTAACAATTAATTTTGATTATTATTTAATATTTATTATCCATCCGCACGATGTTAGTGTTGATATCGTGTACAATATATTATTACCCATATAACTTTTTACGTTAATAAAAATTATTTCAATAACATTATTCAGCTACGTTGTTCAAATAATTGCATTTAATACTCGTATATCTCTGTTTCTTAACTCGGATTTAACTCGCACACGATATTTTGGTCAAAGTTGTCGCTCATTATTGCTGCTCGTTCAACATTTTAGTGTATAAATATTTAAATACTCGTTTGAAATACTGCGTGATGGTCGCGTTCGTGTCTTTCGAGCGTTCTGTGAAGAAGAAACGAACCGAGTCCATTATATAAAAATATATAATACATCTATACGTATATGTATACCGATTGAAGTTTTAAATCGCCATCGTTAAAATAAACTGATATTGCTGCGGTACGTAAACGTATAAATGATTCTCCGGACGCTACTTAATTGCAGTATTTATGTGCTCTACACGCGGTCCCAATACAATAAATGGCAATAAACCATAATTTTAGTCAAACGAAGAGTTGTAGAATAAATATTGATTTTGAAGTTTCGAATACTTCAGATCTTCGGTCATAATATTGTACATATATTACACACGCGCACATACGAGATACGTATCGTTTAAATGAATTTTTCTTAAAACGTTTTAGGTACGCGCGTGCACTACAAGTACGTCCGAGTACGTGTGGCAATAAAACCATCTCGCGTTTCGTTAATTCCGTTTGAAATATGTTCACATATAACGCTCGTTAAAGTCTCCCGCGTCGAGTACCGCTCGCGCACTGCGGAAAATAATAATATAATAATGTAACGAATAAAATAATAATAACACGTAAACTTTCAATTACACTAATGGCCGTTAACAGTTTATTTCTAGTCGTAATTTATGGAAACTACACGACCAGGCGCGTCTGTATATCATATTATAATTTGTTACCTATACAACGTGTAAACGTGCGCGCACGGTCTTCGCGCGGATCGTACCAACACGTATTCGAAATACGTGAAATAATATCGAATTTAGGGAAATCGACGTTCGATCCGCCAAACCTATTAACTCCGATAGGTACCGACCGCGAAGCTGTGCGAACGTTTTATTCCATGACTCGGCCGATGGGTTTATAATTTCTTATTTGATAAATAATAATTTCAGTAACGATCGTCCACGTGCCGGTTGCGTTTGAAATAAAACAAACACAGACTCGACTCCAACTCGGTCGGGTATAAATATTCGACGTATAATAATAATAATATCGCGGAATACCGGCACGGAGACGAGTCGACATAGGAACGTTAAAGTAATAATAATAGATTTTTTTTTTTTTTACTATAGATTTTCGGCTGACCACGGCGGCGGCGGTGTGTCGGTTTCGATTATTATTATTATTATTATTATTACTAAACGATTATAAAATTGAAAACTAATAATATTATATACGACTGGTTGAGAAAAAAGTGGTACGCGTACGGCAGGAATGATAAAAAAATATACTAAAAAAAAAAAAAAAAACACGCGCGCGCAGATCGCTTCACGGGGGGTGTCGATATTCACGCAGGTCACGTGCGCTATCGTGCGCGATCCGTTACGGCCGAGTCGCGACCGGGCCGGGTCATCTCTCTCTCTCTCTCTCCACCGCGCAGGCAGTGACCAACACCAATAATTAAAAATCTACAGATATATCGTGTATATAATAAATCGCCGATCGATTGACCTCGCGTAGCACTTCCTCTTTTCCACCGATACACAATAATAATAATTATTATTATTATTATTATTATTATTACTGTTATAATACGCGTTAGTATGCGCGCACTTTTTTTCGACCAATTGATTCTTCCCCCACCCCACTCGTCCGCCGTACACGTTTCGGACCCACCCACTTTTACTCATCGAGATGCACAACCGACGTCCGGTCATCACCGGATGTTTGCAATCGCACACGATTACGTGTAAAACAACGACGGTATAAATCATCGCGTCGAACACGCTGTGAATACGCATTGAATTCACCACCCTCCGACGGTTATCGTAATGCACACGTAGACAGTGGTTTCTTTCCACTGGAATCCGACTGTCGAAATTTGAATTCTATGTTTTTCCTCTGCGGGCGTGGGAGGACGAACGGGAAGCTTCGTTTCATCGACAACGAATAATACGCAATACTTCTCCTCCGGTTAAAACTTCAGACCATTACAACTCTAACGAGGCATTTGTCCGAGATTATATTACGGCGGATGGTCGAAGTCCATTGCGGTTCAACGTGTCTTGTTAGAATCAGTATTTTCATTCGGCTATTTGTTAACGTTGAATTTTACTCACCGGTATAATTTCACTGTACCATATTACCGTAACCGTGGTCGACGCTTACTCTTACGTCGATCGTCTGAGGAAAATGTTTGCGATTTCTGAGTCTAGTTTCTTACGCGATAACGTTTGGTCGTTTTTCCCGTTATCTTCCTTTCGAAAATGATGATAATCACGCACGAGTCGTACTGAACGATGTGACTAATTGTTCTCGTTATCTCTTGTTCCGGTAGAAATAATCAATGCACACGTGATACAAAAATCATGTTCGTCTGATAAAAATAATGGGATTCTTATCATTGAATTATGGTCTGATCTATAGGGCATTGGATTACATTTTAATTCCGGTTGGTCAAACAAAACCGTTTTTTTCTACCACTTGAAAATATTTATGCGCGTTACGCATGCAGACGTATAGCACGTACGAAATGTCGCGTTTATCGTTTTGGTGCACACATAGACGTTATACATTACTTTTAGGCTTTTGGTATTTTCTCATTTACATATCATACACGCGCAAGCGTAAGACAGTATTATGGTAATACGTCGTAAGACCATAACTCTTAGGCGCGCCGGAGTCCGGGTACGATTGATGCGCTGCTTTTGGTCCCGCGGGTCTTGATCCTCTGCTGCGGACAACGAACGCGCGATTGGTTGAACAATGCAATACATTATCGTCTACCTGTTTTATCATATTTTAACGCGCGAACGGAAGGGATGGCGGGGGGAGGGGCGGTTGGGTAGGTAAGACACGTGTAAGCAACAGGAGGCGGTTCGCAGTTCGGTCAAGCGTACGATATCACTCTCCATCTATGATCGCGCGCGCATAATACGTTCTCGATGACCGCCGATTTTTCATTCACAAAACCGAACCGTAACGTTTCGATGGCCGTCGCTTTTCGTAGGTATTTTTCATACACTTGAGCGTCGCGTATACATTTCCACGTATACACGTGTTTCACAGTTATTGCACTGTTATAATATACGAGTGACGGTGATGGATATTTTTGTATTAGTTCCGAACGCGCGTCACCGTTTCCGTGGGCAGCCTCGCCGTGCACACAGTACCGCGAGTACCGCAGCGCGTGTTATGCTAATGAATCGGATTACAACGCGGTGCGATGGGGGAGGAACGGGGGAGAGGGGACACGGGGGTGTGCACGAGGGTTTTCGTTTCGGCGGGCGCCGGAACAAAACGAAAAACGAACAAAATTGTCAAGTTCCCCAGGGCGTACGCACCGAATTCGTACCCCGACGGGTGATATGCTCGGTAGTGAGAATGCGTTTAGACACCGTATTTACCGCACACGACTGTGTGTGTTCGTGGACCCGCACCAAAGGATATATGTAAAATCGCGCCGGCGTTCAAGTCGTCGCAGCAATGGCGTTCAACTATCGGATATACCCTCAAGGAGTCTTAAGAATCGTCCGGTTTTCAACAAAACCGATTTTCAAATAGGCAACTGGCCACTTCGTCAGGCTGACTCGCAGTCGATTAATTACCCATTTAGAAAGTGTATCGTGAGCAAACGTGCGACTGACATAAGAAGTGGATAACTGCGTGTTGTCACACACAGAAACTCTTCGGCATCGTAGGTGCTTTTATCCAATTACGAAGCCCCATAACACTGCGCTAAGCCGGATGAACTCTGTATCAGACGATTATCGTTGATAAAATGTCCGTTTGTACATTTTTCATTAGATAAAATTGAAAAACTAAACTTTTATAAGACCTTGTATGTGTTTTCCGTTTAATCTACTTGTATAATATTGTATAGTTTCTCCTGACATCCGAGGTAAAGTCCCTTTTTGTAGTCGATTCGTTATTAGACACGTATCTTGAACTATAATAGTAAAGAGTAATTTTTTCGAAAGGAAAAAAATATAATACATAATTAGAATATTATAAATTAAACTATAAATTAAATTTAGAATTTTATTAACTATTGTTAATTTTTAAAATTAGACGTCAAAGTTTAATCTCCTTTATTTTATTGCGCGTATTAATTTATAATAAAATGGGTCTAATTTGATGCTTTTTTTTTTTTTTTTTTGGAAGAGTGTTAGGATCTCCTTTTGGACCCACGCCTGACCGAGAATAACGGCTTGAAAAGTTTAGTGTATATTTACAAAAATGATCGAATAAAAAACAGAAAAACACAATTTGGTTTAATTTTATTTACAAGCCAAATAAACACTAAAAAGGCTGAAACCTCCCTCCATCGGCAATAGATAAGTAAAATATTTCGATGATTATCATAATTTTTAATTTATTTATTAAAGTAAAGAGGAGTAATACTATTGTTATAAAATATTATAATATATTGCTTATGGACCATTTGGAGTAACTTATAATCGTGATCCTTACCTATAAGGATAAATATAGAGGATTGGTTAAATTAATTTGCTAATAGACTGTGATATATTTTCAGCTACTGTATATTTTGCACTCTTGCCTATGTTATCATACAATGTATTCAATGAAAAATAATTGTTTTATTAAAGTTTTCTATTAGTGTTTTACATAACACGTATGTATGATTATTATTTTATTCAATTTTTCTTTCAGCTACCCCCACTCTTCATTTCTAGATTCACGATTGATTAAACATTTACATGCATAGGATACGGAAAGACACCGGTATCATAAATCGATCGAGGCGTCTTCCCAAATATGTTTTTTTCCCTTCGTCCGTTTTTAAATCGCACGTACAACACGTGTTTTCGCCGTTTACAGAATAACACCGCGGCCGCGGCCGCCCGCGCGTTATGCGCCCGAGCGGTGCAATAAATTCAAATATTATAACTAAAGCAGTCACGCGGTACCGGCCGTGCAATAATTTATTTATCAGTACCATATTTATTATTATTAATACGCGTAATATCATTAAAAATATTATTATTATTTTTATCTTCTCGGCGAATTATTTTCGTCATCGATAATCGCGTAGTAAATAACGCGCACGTTAATTATTACTATCGTATTATAACACGCGGACGCGGGATTCGAACTGGTAATCGGATGGTGGGGGAGGGGCGGTGAGGGGGGGGGACAGCAATTCCTGCACAGCAGATGATCTCATTGATCCGCACCACGTGCATGGTATTGTAATAATATGCGAGGCGACGGATTTTAACGACGCGCGCGTGTACGGAAAAATAATAATAATAATAATAAAACGGACGGCGAATAAAATATTTACGATCGAAATCGTTTGCTGCAACCAACAACTTGTCCGGAATGCCCGCGCGTAAACCTATCCGCCGCGCACACGTGTAAGGGTGTACGCGTCGAGCTTGGCGTGCGCGCAGTCGACGACCTGCGGCGATGCCAGTGCATTTTTTAACTAGTTAACTAGACGGCACAAATGTCACCCAGTGATTATACACTGTCGACAGCATTTTAAAAGATTGGGCGAAATATTGCGAAACTGTATTCGTACTACGGTGTTATACGCTGTATATTTCGAGAGAAACATTTTTTGTCGCCCAGTGAAAATTCCTTATAAAATGCAGGGTGTGAGTGAGTTGCGGAACGGCGTGTCGTTTCCGGTGTTGGAGTGCGGCCCGATAATATTTTAGCCGTAGGTTGGTTGCGGCCCAACAATATTTTAGCTATAGCTGAGTTGCGGCCCGAATAATTATCATTACCTATTGGCTAGTAACTCGTATATGTACGATGCGGTGTTGGCTATACATTTGGCGATAAACGAATAACGATAAACGAATTGTTCGATACGCGTATATATAGTTCGCAACCTAAGGGTTGCGATAGAATCTCAAACGAATCTTTACAAAATTTTTTTTTTTTGGACTAACGGCCTTTAAGACCAGCCCTCCAAGTATATACTTCTCCATCTATTTCTATCCTCCGCTTCTTCCCTCCATTGAAAACTATCTTCTATTCTTCTTACATCTTTAATAACACAGTCTTCCCATCTTAAGCGTGATCTACCTAAGGGTCGTTTTCCTGCTGGGTTGTTTTCGATTACGGATCTTATTATTGATCCCTGTTTCCTCCATGCATGTCCTGCCCATCTCATTCTTCTGGCTGAAATTTCTTTTGTGATGTAAGGGCGTTGAAAAAGGTTTTGTAGTTCTTGGTTATGTTGTTTCCTCCATTCTCCGGTTTGATCATCCTTGCATGGTCCAAAAATCCTTCTCAGAATTTTCCTTTCGAAAACCTCCAACCTCATTGTTCTGCTTTCCTGAGAGACCAAGTCTCCGAGCCGTATAGCACAACTGGGCGTATCAACGTCAAATATATTTGAACTTTAAGGTTATTTAAAACAGCTTTAGCGCTCAGTACTTTTCCTAATCCATAATAGCAGTTATTGCCTTTTTTCAGTCTAGTATCAATTTCTACTTTTATATTATTGTCATTAGTTAATACTGAACCTAGATAATTAAAGTGGTACACTCTTTTAAAGCTATGGTTTCCTACTTCCATTATTTCACCTTGTCGATAATCTTCTATTCACTATTATATATTCTGTTTTTTCATCATTGATTTGTAAACCAACTTTTCCCGCAGTTTCCATGAGTTTCCGGCATGATGATTTAACTTCTTCTACATTGTTCCCTAGAATGTTCCCTATAACTAACGAGACCGTATTTCTTTACAGAAATACGGGCTCGTTAATTGTTCATTGGTTTTTTCAATATTTTCGTTTTTACGTAATGTTTTCGTGCGCCTCGTACGCGTACGACCGTGTAACTGTTCCAATTGAACCCGATCGAAGTGTGTCTGCGTTGACGAGAAAACTAAACAAAGGGTCGGACAACCCGACCGGCCTTGAGTGCTACGGGTAATCTCGCGTCGCGCTCCGCCGCAACACCTGTATACGATATTGTTATGTAAACAATAATATTGTACGAACGTACGCGTTAAACGGCAAACAAAATACTTCGACCGTGTGTGGTTTCGGTGACTCCGGTACACATAAACGGGTGTACACGTACCTATATAGCGTTGTACATTATTACTTTATTATAGGTGTGCATCGGTTTCGCCTTTTCGGCGGCGGCAATGGTTTTATTTGCGAAGGACGGACCGTCGTATGTTTGTTATAATAATAATAATAATATAATGTATGCTCCGTCATTTAAACCGTGCAAACAACGCGAACGAGAAGAGTCTGCGGCGAGTCTGTTAAAACGTTTTATTTTTTTATTTTTTTTTTCATTCTCTCTCACTCTTTCCGTCACTCCGCATCCTTTCGGTTTTGGCTGAACAAACATAGGCGTGTGTGGTCAAAAACATCGGGCTCGGTGTCCCGCCGCCGTCGGACGTTGCTGCCGGGCACCATGCGTTTATTCCTGCGCAATGTTTGCTCTTTCGTTCCGAGGCGCGAAAACCAAAGACCCAACTCGCCCGGCCGAACATGTGCACGTGAAATCTACGTTACAAAACATACACTGCAGGTAACCGCTAAGTACTGTTCTAATAGCGGAAAAATGCACGTGGAACATTTCACGCCCTTGGACACGCGCGCGCATAGAGAACCGACATGCGGTCATTGAGTGTACATTTTACACAGAAAATACGATCAAATTTCAGGTGGCTGTAACAGGATTGCACCCGTTTCTTATACGAAAAAAATAAAAAACGCGACATGATTGCACTCGGTTGACCTTCGAGCGGGCGCACATTTTTAAATTACACGTCCGGGCGCGCGACGGTATCTACACCGCACACCTTTAGAGCCGCTTTTGAAACATTTCAAAGCTTGTATGTATGCGTAAAAATTAAAGTTTTTCCAACCGACAATATTAATATTACGTTGATTTAGAATAAAAAAATTATAGATGATGTGTTTAAATTATGTTGAAAAATCACGGCTATTGCCCATTAATGTTATGAATATTAAAAAAAAATTACTGTACTTCTGTAACAATAATTATAATAATATCATTATAAATAATACTAATAAAAATAATCATAACCATAATTGTCATAATAAAATTATAAACAATCATATATACTACTACTTAATTTTGATGTCAGAGGCTGACCAACAAAAATATGCGTTAGCCGATATTTACAATGCCGTGACATACGTTCTCGAATTTGAAATTAAATAATAGGTGGCTTGAACGCATTAAGAGTATAACGACTGAATAATATTTCGTCTAAATGAGTGATTAGAGAAAACTTGACGGACATAATAACTTGTATGACACAATAAAAGAATGGGCGTGAATTTTTCAAATAAGCAGTGTAATAATATCGCCCTCGCACCCACTCGAAGGTTAAATGTAGGTGTTGTCCTTTTAGCGATTTTCCGATAAAATATTTAAAAATATTAATACACATCATTATTTTTTTTTTCTTTAAGAAACGTATTTTCTCAATATGTTTAAAAACATAAAATGTTCAAGACCAATACCCGGGGGACGCCAACCTTTTTAAACAAGTGAGCTACATCGAAGTTTTAAGTCTCTTGTGATCAATTTCAGATAAGGATTTTAAGAAGAGATTTGTTTGATGAGCAAAAAAATAAAAAACCCAACAATTATGATAATAATTTCTTTTTCTTTTCTGTTTCTTCATAATAATAATAATCTAATATTTTAATAGTACACAAGAAAAGTAGAAATAAAATGTAAGATTATTAAATTAATTATTAATTGATGGGATATCTAGTGTTGGTTTTTTGCAAAACCAATGACAATATTTTTTGTTACTATCGACTTATATTCCTAGAAAGATCGACTGGTTGGTGACCCTTGCTATAAGGTTATGTATAACAACTGAATATTTAATATAACATGTTCATACAATCATTTGAGTAATCGAGATAATATTCTAGTATTACTTTATTTTATCCATAAATATAACTATGCGTTACTGTAGCATTTGAATTAACTGTAACTGACTGTTAATATGTTGTGACAGAAACTTTGATTTTTATGATTACATAATTGACAATTATATCAACCCTGATCTGGTTTCTCCTCCAATTTTATGATCCGACAACCTTTAGAGGAAACTTGAATGGTCAATGGATTAGAATCATTCCACCGATATTACACCTAACTCACAGCTTTAAAATTAACTTTATCTTTATAATGTTATTCATTTATTGTTAAACATCTAAAGTGAATCTTTTTTAAAAATTAAATCGTACAATTCAACCACGAAAAGAACAAGAAGAAAAATGTTAACGTATAATGCAAATTAACTATTACAACATTTTAACGAAATTAAATATCTATAAAAATAAATTGGAAATAATGAAACCACGATTTTTTTACCACAAAATTGTAATTCGTAGTTTGTAAACATTAGCAATTTATTATTGAGTATTTAGAAAATGTTTAAATGATCAACACAATACATACAACAAAACACAATACATTTCATGTAGCGCAGTCGTTTTGTGTTTTTCTTCATATAGGAAAATAAAACGGGAGCAGTCGTATTGCATCTGATTGAGGTAGGATCGATATAATCGTGTGTGGTCAACCGGTGTACACGATCTACTTTCGAAATAATCCGACTAAGGAAACTTAACAATTTCATCGGTTTTGTTACTATATTTAAATCTGATATCCGATTCAGATGAGCGCATGACTGAATTATTATTTAAAAAAAAACTTATTGGAAAAATGAAATTTCTGTTATTTTTTTCGTTTAGAGAATCAGGATAAATTTAATCAGCCGTAACACGCGTGCAGATTATAATATATCGAAACATTTAATACGTATACCGGAGGAGCTTAATGTATATTATAAACAAAATTAACATTAACTGATGTTAAGTCTAGTATAATACGGACAGTTACGAAACGCCCGAACTATTATAATACGTTTTTAATTCGTTTAGACTGTAGACGAAAAAACGAATCGAACTCTAGAGCCCATTGCAGTATTCTGATAAAATATAAATTAGAACAGACGGTCATCTAGTAAATGCAGTGGAGTTTTAGTGAAACACCAAGAACAGAAACCATGAAATCAATGGCCAGCATGGATGAAGAGCAATCTTCATATTTTTTATTTCCATAATTGTCGAACGTTTCGACTGTTATCTGAACATCTCTACGTCTTAAAGTGCTCAAATAATTTTGTTGCCGTCCCTGGCGTTGCATTCGGAAACATTTTTTTTTTTTTTTTTACAGAACCAGAGTAATTGCTTTCGTCAACTTTGAAGCGCATGAATTTCTTTTGCGGCCTTAACCACGAGTATACGTGTAGTATTAGGGTTGTACAGATCTCGTCCCCAATTGAACGGTACAGGCGTAACAATATTTCTTGACGGAGTACAGACATTTTCGTTGTTGCTGCTGGACGTGTGTACGTGTTCTAACCGCGTTTACGTATCGCATGACATTACGTCAGCGGCGGACGACACGGTTCAGAACAAACAACAGCCGTTCAGAACCGGTCGCCACGCCGCGGTCGTCTTCGGTATACGTAACGTACCCCATAACAGCGACACTCCCGGGAACGTGCAAACAAGATGTGTGCACAACACGCGTGCGCGTACATCGGATGTACCCCAGAACGTCCTCAAGACTGTGACGCGTCAATTTGTAATACCGGTCGAAACGAAATACAAAAACGAAAACCCGGTCGATACCTAACAACGGTGATAAGCGCACGGTGCACCCGGTGTTCGCTGCGCAGAGAAACTCGTTGTACACCATATATTTATTTGGCCTTTGCAGACGTTTGAACCGCGAAAAGTCGCGTAAAAATCATACCAAACATTAGCAGTGTAAGTAACCGCCTCCCTCCCCTTCGCCCGTCGCACAACCACGAACAATCGCCTGATTCCGTCCGATACAGATCGTTCAAACAGAACGCGTTTAATACAGCCCAGTACGATAACAGCAAACTTTTCGAAAACCCTATCGATCCGGTTGTCATAAGGATGAGAGTCGTTAACTCATTTACTATATATCTACACCTAATATATTAGTGTACGTCACTTCGTTACATCTGCCTTGTTTGACAATAGAATTTTTAACATTTATCTTAAATTGTAAGACTGAGTTCTCACAGAGTTGGATGTACTTTTCAAAATCATTCTTCTTCTCTTGTTCAACCTTATGGTTGGTTATGCAGTCGGATATGCGTTCTCCAATTTTTCCTGTTTCCAGCTAAACTCTTCAGTTTTGTGTAGCTCAATAGTCCAGTATCGTAGATCATTCGTTCGACAAATGAAGTTCTCGGATGTTTTCGGTCTCTTTTACCTACAGTTTTTCATTATATTGTTCTATGAACTATGCCTCAGTATTTAACTAATCATGTTCCTTCGTCTTGCTTTGACAGTTTTGAGTAGTAACCTATATTTATTTCATTGTATATGCTTTCGTTGGTACGGTGTTCTATCAAACTTACTCGCGTCATCCTTCTCCGACATCATATTTCAAAACTTTCGAGGAATCGTATTTTCTGCCTCATTTATTATTTGTGTTTCGCAGCTGTCATTAGCCCCCCCCCCCTTGGGACTAAGCTAACTATTTTACAAAGCATGTATTATGATATTTCGATATATTAATAATTATTATAAAATATCGTCAATCGTCATTGATGAATATCTATTAAATATATTTTTTTATTAATAAATAGCTCATTTTTGTTGTTCATTAATACGTGTATACCTTTATATTTTTAAAATGGTTTCAGATAAAAATTAATACCGATAGTATAACTATTTAAAATTTATCACTATCGTGAAAAAAAAATGACTTGCTCATGAAAGACTCGAAAACATATTCTGTAATTTAAAATTTTTTATAGATTTAAAACACTACTAACTGAATTCTTGAACCTCCATTAGTACCCTCCCTTGGTGAGTGATAAAACCCGCCCCTGACGCGTGCACAGTGCGTACGGGCAAAAAGGAAGAATCCGATACGAATCTATGGCGCAATACGATCGCGAGGCGATACCGCGTTCACTGCCGTGTCCGGTACATCGTCGACGGGACGGCGGGTGTTTTTTATTTATTTTATAGAGATTGTTTTTTTTTTTACGACCGTAATTATTAATTAATAATGTCACGTGTTACGGTCACTAAAAGTAAATGATAATTACGATTACCGGACGGTTAATGAAATCCGTTCAACGTGTCATACAGTTGCTGACGCCCGTGTTAGGCGAGGTTTTCGCAACGTTTGGAGTGCATCTACGGTAAAACGTTATCCCGCGCTGTTGCAAATAACAATTTTATCACTAAAGAGCGGATTTTTAGGTTCTTAAAAGATTAAAATATGATGCTAATGTGTTCTAAAAAAACCCTAAAATAATCTCTAAATATTCCTAAAACTTGTAAATACGCGATAATATGATTTTTTTTTTCATAAATAGTTCAATAAAAACAATGAAATACTGTTATGGGTCATTCCTTTGGTAACAGGTAAATCATTTAAATATAAAAATTTAAAACGGTTCATAAATAGAGCTATAAATATAATAAAATTAATACATAAAAAACAAAATAGTTAAATAAAAACAATGAACAACTTGTAGCATCAATTGACTTGGTAACAGATAAATTACTTAAATGGAAAAAACCGGGAACAGTTCCATTACATAGGAATATAAATACAACGATCAAATTTTGTTTTCTCCTAAAAAAATCACAACTCGAGAAATTTTAATAAAATATGCTTTTTTATGGACAATAATTGAACGTATTGAAAAAATAGGCTAAATATTCTGCAATGTCCATAATGTGCTAAGCTATGTAAAAATAAACCCATTCCAACGAACTCCGCGGTGGATAAATCGTCCGCATTGTTTATCCTCGTAAACCTGCACGAAGCCAGTAAAAATATGTAAAAACCTAAAGATCCGCTGTCTAATCTACAACGTACGATAAGGCAGCCGTCGGGTGTACCGACGAGGTACGAAATCGGTTGCAACACGACGATTGCAATAACAATGACGACAACAACAATAAAAATAATGATGGTAATAATGTTATTGTAATCGGCGCGCGCGGATAAGTTTTCGATATTCGCGTTTTCGACGCGGTGCGGTGGAAAAGCTGTTACCGACCGCGGGACGGACCGAAGACCGCACCACCCGCATCCACGTTCAATATTAATAATTTAATTTGATTATTATAATCGTACTATAGGCGCGTCGCGTGTGTGAAATCGACTTTCATCCGGGGCCCATACCCGGCGCACGTAATAATAATACGGCGTAATAACTCACCACATAATCATATACATAGTCACTTCGGAGTTTCAATTAGTAACTGTTATTTATTTTTGTATTGACCTCGTGTCCTCCGTACGTTGCGTACATCTTCTCGCGGCACGACGACCGTATTCGCCGTGGACATAATAATGGGAAAACGATAGCCATCGCGGCTGCGGCTACGGTACGATATTTAAAACCGATTCGCCGACGTTCTTACGTCGTAGCTAACGTTTGCGATCCGACCGATTTTTCGACAAGAACTATTCTCCGACGTTAAAATATCTATCTGATGAAATCGCGTTCGATAATTTTTTATTTTTCGATAAACTTTGACTTTTTAAAATCTTAAATTGTCAGCAGCGTTTGCGGATGGTTACGGGCAATATGAAATCGCTTGAATTTTTTTTTTTTTTTTTACTATTATTTAGATTACATGAAACGTCTTAAAAATGATTACCGTTATCCTTAACCCTTAATAAAATCAAAATCGTTACGACATTGCGATTTTTGAAAAACATTAAAAAACTACTTAAACAATTGTAATGTGTATCGAAATCTTTTTCTGTTTGCTACTCGGAAATACGGCATGACATGATTATAAAATATCAAAATAAAAATAGAAGAATAAACGGGAGGATAGTACCGGTTCGCTGTATTTTTGTTTTTAATTTCAATCGGTTTTTTAATATATATTTTTTTTAGAAAAAAAAATCCTACACGTTTCCAGAAAAATCGCGGTTTCAAATTTCAATATTAATTTTCACTGCGTTTGTACAATCACTGACGAGTATTGGTGTGTTGAAATCGATCTTTGAAAAAGCAAAAATGCAAAAATGTATCGTTCACCTAAAACGTTCAGATATTCCATACGATAACTGTAAAAACGTTTCTGCTTTTAAAACGGAACAATACGAACCGGATCGGCTGTATTAGACGATTACGAAATCGAACTCCTCCCGTCCGTAAACGTGCATCACTCGTTTAGAGCCGTTTCGTTTCGACTACTGGTGGTCGCAAGCACCGCGTGTACCCGCAATGGTCATCCAGAACAGCGTGGAACACGGGCCATGTACGCGTACGGACGCGTGCGTGCAACGCACTCCCCGTATAATATTATCATACAAGCCAGAAATCCGAGTCCGAAATCGTGAGAACGGTATTGATTGTACCGACGATTAAACTCGTACGTATACGTTTTAATTTTCAACGCACGCAACCGAAAAAACTGAAAATAAAAAAAAAAAAATAATACCACTGTTAGCAACAATATTGTCTTGAACGGTTCGATACGATTTTTTCACGCATTTCATAACGCGCACGAGCAGGGGAGTCGTGCGGGGCCGCGCGTCGACCTCTGCCGAACTGCTCCCATGTGATCGATGACCGCACGGGACCCGTGAATAGCCGATGACGAACATCGCGCGCAATACAACGTTGAAATATGTCTCACGCAACAAGCCAACTATATTGTTGAATATTGTACACTAAATATGCGCATGATTAATTATGCACAAGGTGTCACCGGTGGATTTAACTTGTTGCGATATCTCCTTCGTTATAATAGGAAATTTTTTTTCTCTCTCGCACGCCATAACATGACGATTGCTTATTGATCTTTTATTTGGATGCGTACACGGACAAACTAAATGTTATGTAATAAGACTTTTATTTGGTCATTTCTGTACAATTTTAAGACGGCCGTTTCATAGGATTTTTTTTTATTGACATTTTTACAGTTTATCTTTCTCGTTTCGCGAACTTTACTGTTTAAAATATTCTATTTTACAAACATTATTTTTATATGATATGTGTTTGTTATCGGAAAAAATTGTTACAACCGAAACGATTATTTGTTAGCAATCAAATTTTATAAAAATAATAAAAAATAAAATAAAAACTTAAAACCATGACTCATGGTCCACGAATCTTATGAAATTGAGAAATCATAAACGTTGCCGTCAAAATATAATTGAAATCTTACAAGAAGTTTTACATTGTTAGTTAAATATTTATAATTGCTTTAAAAAAGTAAAACTGTGAACTTAAACCGTGTGAGTCATAGAAAAAAATCTTATTTGCTTATCATTAATATCAACGATTATATCGCAATATTAGAAAATCCTTCCAGGTCACAATATGTTTACCTTAGCATGCACATGTATCCAATATTAAATAGTACGAAGGCGATATTCATTTAAAATCGTTTTATTTCGCAAAACAGCCTAATTGGCATATATATGTTACGGTCAAAGTGTATAATTGGGCGTTGTAGTACAATGCCCGGACAATATATACAATGCCCTATTTCAATTTCAATTATACAATTTTCCCGGGCATTGTACAGAATGACCAGAGCACATAAAACAATATTTGTTATCTTAATAATTAACAATAATTTATTTTATGAATGTTAACAAATTTTTTTATTTATTTTTACAACTTAAGTTATTATGACATTTAGAAGTACATAGTTTACCTGCAGCCCTACACTTACATTTATTTGTCTTGCATTGCTGTTTACAGTTACACCGGTCATATTCTTGACCGCCAAGATTTGAAAATTTTCTAGTCGCTTCTCTTAATAATATGGGAGAAGTTATTAGTACTGTTTCAGTCTGGACAAACGACTCTTTGCATATTTCAAATTGATTTCTAATGTAAAGTTTTTAAAGTTTACCTTTAGTGGTATCAATTTCATAATTATTGTTTTTAATTAAAAAAATCAAGTATTAGTTATAACATCATAAAAAAATAATAATCATTATACAAATTACCAGACATAATGATTCCTTAAATGGATCGCAGATCACTCCATGCTTTATCGACATCATGTATTCTAATTTTAACACTTTCGCCAATTTTTCCTTCACGATGTCGATTTTCAGAGTTAGTCATAATATTTGATAGTATTTGGATCAATTATTGGTACAATTAATTATTCAATATTACTTAAATTCATTATATCATAGCGCTTCAATAGTTTATAATCATTTGGTTTTAATTTTGCTCCATTTTTTAACCGTTTGACTTCTTCTAATACTTTTTTGTATTTTACTTCACATAAAAATCCATTATTCGAATTTTTTTACTCAAAATAATATTAAATTTTTCATAAAATTTTTATAACAGCCATTTTAAATATTAAAAAAAAAATAAAAGTTCTAAGAAAATTCAAAATAATAATTTGTATAAAAATACAGCCGATCCGTTAAACGGTGTTATGTCAACTGATCTGAAATTTTATATTATATCTCCGGTCATTGGCAAATCCTCTAATAAAATTATCACGGTGTAATAAGCTATTAATTATTAATCGTTATCGACGTTATCGTTGTAACGTTATAGAAAACTTATAGTTTATACATGCAGGCGCGGGATTGCGATAAACTTACATTGCCCACAAACAAATAAGAACTGTACAAAATGCCCGACTATTGTATTACAATAACCAGGTAATGTACCAAAATTAAAAGCAGATTTAGCTTTGCTCGAATATGACGAGCATTGTACACAATGTCCGAATTATACACTTTGATCTAACGTATACATAACATGTATAAATAAATATGTATTACATATAAATGCGATTGGTATTTTCATAATATTATACGACATAATAGACTACACTTCCATAGATGAATAAATCGTTCACAGCTTTTCAGAGACACATTAATTTTGTAACTCTAACGCAGTGGTCAGAGGTTTTATTATACATAATTCCGTCCTTTAAAATATGACTAACAATTATTCCATTAAAGTCATTTATATTAATCGTGTTTTTCGACCATTAGATATTGCGCAAGAGGTAAGAGCTTACAGGAACGTGTACAGAACGATTTGTATGTACTCTATGATCTTTGTATATGCACCAATTTGCTTATGTTTTGATTTTTCCCAATACTGCCCAATACTTATTCTCAATAAAATTTAACAATATTTCTTTTTTTAAACACAAAATATTTCTCCATTAGATTTTTTGTGCAAAATACGGAAAAAATAAATATTTTTATGGTTCATAAACATAATGTAAGGATGAAACTATCACTAAAATTAATTTTTCTAATAATTTAAATACTTATATAGAACTTGTTAAAAAAATTGTATTTCACAGCTAGGTGAAAACTCGGCATGATTGCAATAAATTCCGGTCTCTTGCCTCAAACAAGAAACATTTCTTTAGTGCATTGCGTTGAAAAGACGTTTGAACGCGATCAAATCTTTCCCAGTTGAATAGCGATCACCTATTGAATTAGAAGTCTGACGAGATATTTCCACGTACGCCTGTCACTAGTTAACGCCAATCCAATGTGACATTGAAACTTTGCATCGATTTAGATCTGTATAGGTACTGAACTGTTGCTAATAGGCAAACGACAAATTATTGACGTGCTCACTGTATCTTTTTTCAACTTCAAACTCTCGAGTTCTAGAACATAATGCTCAGGCTAAAGCGACATTTCTACGGTATTTTCAAAACTATATCCACCATTAATTGTCCCCTCCACCCAGTGCCGTTGCAAGCTTTTACGAGGTCCAAGGCAGTTGCCCATGTTTCCTGACCACATTTACGGCGCCAAAAGTGGATCCGGACGAGCCATTGCTCGCCTTGAAAACCACTGGCCCGCCCGTTGACCCATCTAAAATGTTTGATTTAATTTCATAGTTAAAATTCGAATTTCTTTCCATTAAGTATAATGTCGTAAATAGAACATACCTGTAATTTTTGGGTCTAGTTTTCCTAAATAATACACACGTCACACACAGCTACACGTTGCTTACGTTTTGTTATTTGTGTGGTTCAAGAAAACGGTTTGGATGATTTTAAACGGAATTACAATAATATTATTGTATAGTTCTTATTTTAGATAATTCTGAAAACATGACTGTAGGATCCAGTAATTTAGTATTAAAATCATCGTTTAAACTCCGATCAGTGCTAAACGATCGTATGTCTGTAATGTGGACATCTAGCGGCCAGAGAATAGTGACCACTGATAATCTTTACTGTCGTTGATGCACAAGTCTTGTTTATTTGATTGCGTATCGTCGTATTTTTATCTTTTATTATTTGTATTTATAAAATATTATTGGTCTTTACTCAATACGTTTAATCGGACTATAAACGATTTTTTTGATGTGGCTAATAAAAAAAAGTTTCTCCTGTATTATCTAATAGTCCTAGTTAGATATCGACAAACAGGTACTTACCTAAATATTTTGTTATATATAAACTATTTTATATGTGTTTGTACAATACTAAAATGTCTAAAGATAAAATTTACTTCTTCAAACACTTATAATTTATATATCAGAGACTCCTGTTCACTGAGACTTTGACACAACCACCATTTTTCAAGAGTTCAAAGGTAAAGAGTCCAAATTAAGGGCAATCCGACCCCTATCACCCCTTCTAATTTTTAACTACTACACCCTAATATATGTCGGCCTCTCTTTGGCCCACCCTGAGAAAAATTCCTGAAATCACCACTGCCTGTCCACCTAACGATGGGATTGCCTCCATCGATTATAGAGTATTGCAAATATTTTAGTATATGCGGTTGTGACGTTTTTATCATGACCGCTAGGGAAACAATTAATTAATTTTGTTGTTTTCAATAAAATTTATTTCTTATAAATTTGCCTGTAAAGTACATCTCATATGAACTTATTTAATATGATTTGTAGAATTAACAACCGTAACGATTGTCACGTCTTAAAACTTAACTGCCGCGGTGTTTTAAAGCAGAAAAAACAGAAAAGCCTAAATGAAAAATATAATTTTAACGTCACGAACAAAGTAAATTTACATCGCTCTTATCATGTAGGTACGCGTGGCATTTGATTAAGTCGAAATGGTTATGAAAACGGTAATTTATTCTATTCGTCGTTTCGATTTACCGCAGTTACCATGCGCTGCAGAAACCGTTACTAATCATTGAAGTTTATTTTATTTTCCATCGATTCGGTTTTGCGAAAACATTTGTATTTTACATAAATATGTAAAAACAATAATATCTCATATCGCAACTCTTGAATAAGTTCCACTTACAACGAATACTTCTAAAAAGCATTTCCAAAACATTAAAATGTTAATTTTGTTCTTTCTATGAACGTGTGTATGTACTGTTTCCGTACACGCATACTCGTACATCCGTTTAGTGACATAAGCCCGCATGGGATAACACAAACGTTGCGTTGTAAAATTTCAATAGTAATTACCCGAGTACAGGGAAGCATGAGATTTTACGAGATTTTCGAACGACGTATCACAGTACACGGAAAAATGTTACTCATCTGTAGAATCTTTATTACGGTTTTTCACAAAAAAAAAAAAAACTTAAACAATGGAATATTATATTGAAACAGTCGTACAATCTTGCGCGTGGAGGTCTATATAATAATACCGATGAGCGTTTAAGTGCGAATTTAATAATATATTGAAAAATTATCGTTTTTTACGCGTTACGAATTGCAGACTGTGGGTTAAATATTAATATATATATGTATTACTGCTGCGGTTTTTCCATATAATTGCACTTACGCCACATAATATAACATGTAATTATACTTAGGCTACACACCGTATGCGGCATGTTCAAGTTGCCAAACGATATACATATTTGTACGATATGTAAGTTCCGTTTTATTTCTATTTCATCGTTCACTGAAAAACGTCTCGACAACCTAAGAACTGTGATTTTTAAAGTTTTGTTTTGTCAAAACGAATTTATAGAAAAAAAAATACCTCGAAATCTATAATCATCACATTAATCGATATGTCAACAAGTTGAACTGGACAAATCCTGACATGCAAATTATGCGTTTTAAATTACCGTTCAGGTCGTTCCATAAAACCAAGAGATTGCCTATAAATATTGCAGGGTGATAACGATCTGTACCTACCTAGGCCATTACTACAATATTATTGCGTAATCGCCACTTAGCGTCGCGACATCCTGCTCCTTTCGCGACTTTACTTGTTTCTTGAGTTCCACGTCGACACCGTGGAACCCATGAATTATGCAGATTCGAAATATAGCGGGCGAAACATCGTCGCGCACAATTATAATAGTTGTAAACGTAATACGACGACGTACTAAAGGAAATTTGCGACGTTTTTTTTTTTTTTTTTAATTGCTCATTAACATAATATTATAATATCATTATAAGTAAACGAGAACGTATAAATGATATTGTCCGTATTATTATTATTTATTTTTATATTTTTTTTTTTTTTTACTCTTATACACGAAGACTCATAGAACTCTGACACATTGACACGTATTTTATTTTTTCTTCTATTATAATATATTATTTTTTATTCTTGCGAACACACGCGCGCGGGGTGATGTTATTAAACCGGTATAGTGTGTGTGTGTGTGTGTGTGTGTGTGTGTGTGTGTGTGTGTGTGTGAGCGTGTATGTGTGTACTTATAATGATAATAATTATAAAAATAATATACACGGCAACAGAGCTGGTACACGTATTACGAATGCAAGAGGTTTAATAATAATCACCGATCGATTTTACAACGACAAATCGATTAAGTCTTTAATATAATACGCTAAATATTTATTATGCATACATACATAATATTATAGACCACTATGGTGATATGTTAACAAGTAAATTTTAAATAACAAACGTAATGTATACGTTGCAAGCATGAACATATTTCACACACGATAAATATCCGAGCGTTCAATTATTATGGTGTTTACATCGTACATACTTATTTTTTTGCCGCCCGGAACGCGATTTCTTCATTGGAACTAACGAGTTTCAGAAAGAAAATCTTGATTTTCCCATTTCCATAGCAGTGGGATAGATTTATCTTAAATCTTAATAAACATTTTCGTCACTCAATAAACTAAAGTACCTACTCAACTTTGCATTCCGGTTTTGTATTCGGTATCTCAAATTCGAAATCTTCCATCCAAATTGATTTGTATTTCGCCGTTTAAACTTGGAAAATAAATAACACGAAAACATAGATTTTTGCAAAACGTCGTGTCATAGAGATCATTTGAACTGTCTGAGAACAATAATTAATTTCATAACAAATACATTTTAACAGCAAATTAATCACTACGTTCATTAAATTATTAAAATAACATCATCGTAAACTGCGTTGTATTATAATAATAATAAGTCGTGTGCCCATTTCAACCGTTTATGACCGTAGATATACCTAAATAACCTACTACTATCTTATAATATCGTCTATCTAATAACATTTATCATATTATAATGTTGTCCAATATTTGCTGCTCGTTGTTAGTAAATGTTCGATTACGATTAGGGCGACGTGCGAGAAAATATGTTATAGGTTGCCGTCCCGTTACAGCGCATAAAGAAACGTCTGCATCTGCCAGTGCCATAAATACCCTCAAGGCGCCTTTGAAGAATTTTATTTTGGCGCTTATTATATACAAAAACACTAGTTTTCATTTAACTCGAATGCACCCCTTCACTTAATTGCGCCCTTGACATCCTCCTATTTCGTCAACTTTTGGTTGCAGCACTAAGAACTGCTATTATTTTTTACCATACTGGGTTGATCATATACACGTCCTGTTTGAAACGGAACTATTCTGGTTTTGTTGACTTGTTGTTTCTTTTTTTTTTTTTTTTTACTCGATTTAAACAAGAATATATTTCCCCTGTTTTTCTGTTGTTTATTCATAAAAATAAGAACGAATTTTAGTAGTCGTTTGATAGAACATAGTCTTTTTATAAATTTACAATGGTAGACAAGTGAATTAGAGTCGACAGTTACGTTTTGAAAATCATTATTTCATTTTTCCGTGTATTATTGCACGTGCGGTTGATTTGCAAATCCGAAGTCAGATACGTGGCGTATATTCCGTACAATGCGATGAACTAGATGGACGGTGGGATACTAGTGTGAAATAGAACATGGTTTTTGATTTCATCCGATTTCGTTTTGCAGAGTGTTTACCATATAACAATTCGCGCGGAGTGAAATAATATGTCATGGGTAAGGAGATAATGAAAACGTTGAAAACAAATCAAAAAGTAAGAGGATTCAACGACCTTGAACGATAATTTAATTACGCGTCTATTTCGAAATATGTACGAAATCCGAATCGGTTCACTTACGAACACCAGTGTTGGGAATTGATAATGCAAAATTTATCTAGATAAAGATAATAGATAAAAAAAAATTAAAATATCTAAATAAAGATAAAAGATAATTTAATTTTAATCTAGATAAAAAAAAAAAATATTTTCAAAAAATATTTTTTTTTTGGTCAATATTTCATATTCTAATAATACGAGTATCTATGAAGACTCGATTATAATCATTATTATCAATAGTTACCTAGGTGTTTAATGTTTATTGTAGTAATGTAGTGTACCATTAAGCAGTATTTATATATAATATACAATGATAGTTAATCACTAAAATGTTACACAAAAAAAAAAAAAAAAATGAAAATTGCTCTGTACGTATCAAGATGAATACAGAATACATAAAAAATTATTTAAGTTAACAATATTGTTTTCCATATAATATTAATTTGATGTTTTTCATTATTCTTTGAGTAGTTACAACTTTACAGGTTCCAAGAGTGAAGTAATGACTATTCAGCGTATAAGTTACATGTTTATACTAAAATCAAATGCTTACTATATTTAGAACTTCCATAGAAAAATAAGAAAGTAAATTTAAAAATACCAAAAATATTTTCCCGACATGAAAATACAAAAAAATGTCATAACAAGAAATAATAATTACTTATTAACAATGCACGAATTATGATTATGAATACAAAATCTATATGTATAAAAGAAAGTCAGGTTATTTACAAAATTTATAATTGAAAAACGGCTAGATCGATTTTGATAATCTCTGATTTGTTGGATTCGTCTCCGTACGAGAATAAAAATAACTCTAATCTTGACAAGAATACAGACAATTATCTAGATAAGTAAAAATGTTATCTTAGATAAGTAATTAGATAACTTAGCGTTATTTATCTAGATAAGATAAAAGATGACAAAAAATCTATCTAGATAAGTCCCTACACTGATGAACACCGCGGAAGACTGAGAAGCATTCAAACAATAACGTAAACTTATCTATATCTTCCGTAACTCCTGGATAAGACCGTTATAGTTTTTCGCCGCATTTCGTTCGTGTATTCCGATTTGAGTAACCAAAAATATCGGTTGTTATTCCGGTTATTGCAGTTATCACAGTGCAGTCACTGATCGATATTAATAACCAGGGTTGGGATTTTATAGCATTTACATATTTCTTATGAGATGCTTAAAAAAGAGCAGAGTAAGCTAAAAATGTGTTTCATGATACAGAGAACTCAAATAAAAAAATTTATTTTGCTTTTTTTTGCATATTTTGTGTTTTTTAGTTTGTAGTGCTCTTTTGGATTTTTTGAGACTTTTTACCTGTGTTATAATCAAAATTGGGCATATTTTATGAAAATGTATTTTGATAAAGGTGTTTTTTGATTTTTGTTAATCGAATTTTCAAGTTTCAAAATTTTAATTTTAATTTTAAATTAAATTATAAATGTATAGATTAAGTAAATAGACCGATTACGCTGATGCAACTCTGTACAATTACAGCGATAATATATTGGTAGGTATAATATAATATAATAATTTCGTTTTAGTTATTTGGTTCTAATTTTTATTATCTGCTGATTTTGTTGGGTTTTTTTTTTTTTTGTCGATTTCTATCAAATATACTAATAACCGATTATCGATAAACGAGTGTAGAATTCGCTTTATAAAGTTTACATTCGTCTTGCGTGCTCCTATAAAATTATTAAATAATAAATTTCCTTTTTTTTTTTTTGTTGTTCTTATTGCATATTTTTAGAGCTTATTTAGCGATTTTTAAGGCAATATTATAGCGCATATTTATTCAATTTTAAGTGTTATAAAATCCCAACCCTGGCCACGTATCCGACCAGAGTGTTGGCGTTCGATTTTCGGCATCGGTAAGCATTGCACATCGGATAGAATCGCGCGCGCGTTTTTGTCGACCAACCTAGGGGCGAAACTCCTTTCGCCCAAAAATGACCTTTCTCTTTTCGTCCACGTTCTCTTTTCGACCAAATTTGATAAAATAGTTTAGTCTAGTTTTTGTACAAATTAAAATATTTATTATATAATGTACATGGGTTAGGTATCAACTAAGTATATTTTTTTAATGTGTTTCATTAAAATGTTTTGCATAGTTGAATGCTATAGATGTAATAAACTCAAACCGACTTAATTCTCCTATTTTACACTGTTGGATTATTTTTTCGTTTCTAGACATTTTATTTTTCTATCTTTAGGAAAATGTTGTAAATGTGTACTATTTAATTTAATATAAACTTCAGTTTGGAGTTCTTGTATTACAGGCAATCACGTACCGCCGATTGGTGGAGAATTACAATAACAATTTTTTTCAAAGAAAAAATGAAATGTTTTACATACATTCGTTGTAAAATTAATCATGAGTGATTTGCACAACGATTGTTGTACACATCAATTTTGAGACAGTGCTTCCCGAAATATTGAACGTGAAACTATGGGCGAAAATAATGCTTATACTTTTAGGCGAAAAGAGGAAACGATTTTATCGAATTTGGTCAAAAAGAGAACGTGGGCGAAAGGAGTACCACCCCAACCTAGTGTTGGCGATGTTGCGCTTATAAAATCGTATCCGTATACGTTCTTCGCAACGTATAATTATCGGCGGAGCTATTCGCCCTAGCCACGATGTCCGAAAACCTTTCAAGTCATCTTACATTCGCGATCATTCGTCGAACACTGCGTGCACTTCTCGGCAACGCATTAAATCGTTTTTTCTTCTTCTTCTTATTATTATTATTATTATTATTACGTTGCGATGTACAGTCTACGGTCTACGGCGCGCACTCGTCGAACCGTTCGCGACCGACGTGACGATCGCGGTGTAATTGCGAAAGAGATTTCGAAACACGACCGGACCAACGGTTTCCACGGCTTTTCTCGGAACACGTAAGTTCGGATAAATTACGATCGCGGTTTTCAATTACACGGATTGCACGTAATCATATACCTTGCACCCGATAATCTTAGAAGAAAAGGGACCCGACGGACGCAATATATATATTTTCGGTCGCAATAAAACACGTCATTAAGAGTCAATAGGTGGTTACCGGATCGAGGGGAAGACCAATTTTTCTGACCGTTTATTATGCCGCGGAGTGCGCGCAGGATTGATTTCGTAGTTTTGTTCGGTTTCTCGGTACCGCGCGTTTAAATAATCATCGGAGCGACACGCTATACCGACCAATTATGTACTGCTTTACCGCGAATACGGATCGACCCGGAGACCGTACGGGGTTAACAATTACATCGTCCCGAGACGATTGCGCGTTCGCGCACCGCGCACTGCCCCGGAAGTCCTGTCGACTCCCCGCGGACATAAGCCTTGTACCGTCTACCGCGGTCAACATCAGAATATCGAAACGTCCAACCAAATCCTGACAAAATTAATTGAAAACATTTGAAGCGTAAGTAATGACGTGCTCAATTTTCGTAGCCAACGCAATGCGTCTTCGGCGGACGATTCAAATACGTTTTCAAATTTATCGCATCACTTAACTCGATCCGTCGAAAATAACTTTATTACGCGACGTTCGCCGGAAGATGAGATGGAGAAAAAATTACAGATCAAATCATTTTTGAGGAACAACTGTGGTCGGTACCGCAGCCTGACACGGTGCTGTAAAATTAAGATTATACGAGAGTTATACGTTTTACGATTCATAACACTGTTTTTCATCTAACGAATGATGTTGATTTTCGTAAGTAAAAAAAAATTTATGAACTCGATTAAAAATATATTTAAAACTGAAATTTATTATGTACGGTGTAGAGGTGGCCATGACCACAAGGCCGCAATCGCGTTCGGGGCTTCCTTTGTGATGAATTTGTGTCGAGGAGTCCTCATATCTAAAGAATTATGAAGTACCAATTTATGTAGTTGAAAGTTTTAATTACTGGTGGCCTTTAGCGAGTTATAAAAATTATTGTTGTGAAAAAAGTACAATTTACATATTTGTACAGTATATCAGTACAGTATATCATTAAAAGAATTCTGTATTATAAAATATTATTCATATTATTTATTTAAAATTTAGTGTTATAAATAATTACCCTGTGTATTAACTTAATTGTTTTTGTATTTTAAATAAGACATCTTTAAAATCTATAATAGGTATTTTACTATATTTACGAGTATAAGCACTTTTTAATCATTTTAAGAGAAAACATTTTTTGGGCCCTACTGAAAAAATGCTTATGAGGCCCTTAAAGTACCAGCCGACAATGATTATATATATATATATATATATATATATATATATATATATATATATATATATATATA